>NC_041383.1:268520132-268715600 GCF_002162155.2 Triticum dicoccoides | reverse complement strand
GACTAAGAGCAACCCTTGGGACACCACTCTAAATAGGGGGTTGAATGTAATGAAGAACAAGGATAAGCTCAGTAAGCCGACGTCAGCTGGTCGTGTGGCCGGCAAAGGCTTGTCGACAAAATGGGGGTCATACTATACCGCTGGTGTGCGGAAGGAGAAAAAGACCAGCTCGGAAAGCCAGGCGCGAGAGGTTCAAGAACTCAAGGCACAGGTGGCGCGGATTCCGGAGATTGTCCAAGAGCAAGTGGAACAACGACTCGGAGCGACGATCACCGCCCTTGTGCCTACCTTGATCTCGGGGTTGAGTGCGTGGATTGCGGGCGGCCAACAGGGGCCGCCCCCGATTCCTAGCTTCATGGCCAGCAACTCGCATAATGCGATGGCGGGGCCATTGGTGCCTCCGGCGGAGGCGACATTGGTGTCTCCGACGCCGGCACGGGAGCTTAATGCACCCAGGTGTACGCCGGCCGGCACCTCTGCAGCAAGCGGCACCTCCGTCAACTGCACGCCCGCCGTTGGCGGTGTGTCGACATTAGCCGAGCTCGACGCCATCATCACGGTAACTAATTAAGCCTCTCTCAGCCGAGGACTTCATCTCCTTGCCTTTGACTGGGCATCCCTGACGCCCTACATGTTTTCGCAGGGCGCCGCCGACGTTACGTGCACTCTCCTCCACTTCGTGAACAACGAGTTGGTTGATGTCGCCAAGGACAAAATCGTTCAACCGGGCAACCCCTTGTTCCACGGTACCCAGATGCCACCCAACTTGTTTAGGGTTCAACTGGTTCGGGTGCTGCCAGGCTGCGATGACTTGTTACCTCCGATTCGACCCATCGGGGCCGACGATGAAGACGTGATGACCCTCAGCGCCTGCCTGAGCTGGCCCCTACTTTGGCCGAAGAGCCAGATTCGTTTGGGGGCGGGGGACACCACCCCAAAGACAACACCGCCAGTCGTGCCGGCGCCAAGTCGGCCCCATGGCAAGACCGCCGTAACGGTGCCGGACATCCCTATGCCACTGGATCCAAACATGCATATGGCACAGGATCAGAACGACGACGACGACGACGATGATACATTTGGCAACGTCGATCAGTACTTTGCCGAACATGGGTACGATGGCGACTTCATGGGGCCTCCTTCTCAAGAACCAAACCCAACAAACGATGTGTGCGATCTAGCTGGTACCGCGGAGAAGCCAAGTTGCAACAGGCGCCGTCTGACGTTCAGCTCTCAGGAGACGCCTCCAGCTGCCGACTTCACCGAGCCTCTGATAGGCGAGGTGCGAAATATTATCAGCCCCAACACACTCAAGAAGGCGGTCTGTGAGCAGAACTCGGTCCCATTACAGGAGAAGAAGAAGGCACGCAAAAGAAAGACTAAGAAGGGTGCGAGCCAGCCGGCACCGAGTACGATCCGTGCTCAGGACGGGCCACCTTCACCACAGGATATCTCGAGGAGGGTGCATGTGGCGGGTAGGGCGATGCTACCGACAAATATGCTCAATGCTGCAACCGGTGCTATGCGGAGTCTGCATGACAGTGTTCTTTCTTTGGAGAAGCGGCGTCTCAGGGAGAAGGATGTGGCATACCCAATTTTCGCGGCCAAGGTGCCAGAGGGCAAGGGCTTTGTGGATAACTCCATTGGGCGTACGATCGTCCTGCGTTTTGATGACATCCACGCTATGTTGAACCTTCATCCGCTGCACTACACCTTCGTTCGGCTATTTTCGCTGAGTATGGAGATGCGGATCATTCGCGACAAGACCCCGGACATCGTGATAGTCGACCCCTTCTACATGCGTGCCAAGATCTTGGGCAGCGCTGGGGACCGGCAAGTCGCGAGTTCTTACCTCGAAGGCGTCATTCTGGCAAACCAAGATAAGGATAACTTCCTCGTGCCTTACTTTCCCGAGTAAGTCCTCCCCTCAACCGGCCCGTAACATATGAATTCTTACATTTCGATCATTTTTATTTTAACATTCCGTGTTTTCTGCAGTGACACACGTTGCACGCTCATCCTCCTAAGCCCCAAATATTCCATGGCCACGTATTTCGACCCGGACCGTCAGTCGAACGTAGACTACACAAATGTCAAGAAGGTTCTTGATGATGTTCTCCCCGGGTACGCCAAATCTGGAGGCACCTTCACCAGGCCTATTCGTAAGTACGGCAAGCACGTGTTCTCCCACAATACGATGTTCTGCTGCGTCAAGCAGCCGCCTGGCAGTCAGAAGGGTGCCTACTACGCCATCCATCACATGCGGGCGATCGTACGGGACCATCATCAACTTCTGCTGCCGAGTAAACTCAAAGATTGGGCCGCGAGCGTGTCGGCAATCCAGGACGCGGACCTCCGACAAGAATTCTTTCGCATCCAGTAGGAGTTTGCGGAAATCATCCATCAAGATGTCCTTCGTACCTCGGGGCAGTTCTACCTCAGAAATCAACCGTCCAACAGTGACATCGACACAATGCTAGAAATGCAGGCTGACAACGACCGTTATTTCATGACTCCCACGATAGACGGCGGCTTCATCCACGCTCCGGTCCCTTGAGTCGAGTCGAAAGCAGTGATGCTGTGTCTAGTTCTGAAACATCGATTGGCTCATGTTGTAATTAAACTTTAATGAACTTGTAGTATGTCTCTTTGGTTTCGAGAGTCGTTCAACTTAGATGTAATCGATGCTATTAATGTCTTGCTTTTCTCTTCCGATCGTTCTGTTGCATAATTATATATTGCTTATGTATTGTCTGTGAATTGGTAATAACGTTTCGTTTGGCTAGTGCATAGCGATGCCGACGTATGTCGTGTACAAGGGTAAGGTTCCCGGAGTCTACGATGACTGGGAGGAGTGTCGGAGACAGGTTCACCGATTCAGCGGTAATAGTTACAAAGGGTACACCACTAGGGCCGAGGCCGAATCTAGATACGCCCGCTATCTAGCGGGAGAGGGGAGGGAGCGTTGGAGGAACCGGATGAAGACGAGTTTCATCGTGATGATGCTCATCGTGATGACCGCAGCTCTCTTCTATGTGATGGTAGTTTAGATGATCGATATCGACTTGTAATGTGAAGACAAACTCGCTACTCGCGGTCTCGAGACTTGTAATATAATGTTCTATCTTTGTTCGGTCTTTTCAATTCGGAGACTAATATGATGAATTGTATTCGGAGACTAATATGATGAATTGTATTCAAAGACTAATCTTCTATTGTATTCGATGAATCTGTTGTTGATGTGTGCTGTCTATATTTTGTCAGATTATACATTTTGTAACCTGTGCAAAAAAATAGAAAATAAAAAAATAAAAAAAACCTAATATTCATACTAATGGCGCATCACATGACAGTGCGCCATTAGTATGACATAGCATACTAATGGCGCATCACTGGTAAGTGCGCCATTAATATGCCATGGTTACTAATGGCGCATCCAGTGGTGGTGCGCCATTAGTATGCCAAAGCACCTGGATATACATGGCCCCTGGGAGGCATACTAATGGCGCACCCTGGCCTATACTAATGGCGCACCCGCGGTGCACCATTAGTATACCAGATACTAATGGCGCACCAGGTGGTGCGCCATTAGTAAAAATTACTAATGGCGTGCTGTTAATGGCGCACCACAGATGCGCCATTAATGGCCATACTAGGTGCGCCATTAGTAGGGGTTTTTCTAGTAGTGTATGGAACAACATTTATCAATATAACAAAAGGTAAGACTATAATGTGCAAGTTTATCAGTAAAAACTGAATATATAGAACAAAGTTTAACAGTACAAACTAAAGGCAAATACTGCAAGTTCATCAGTATAAACTGACTTCATAAACAACATTTAACAGTACAGACAAAATGTATAGAGGATGTACTGAGTACTGTCTACCGGACGAATTTATCAATATAAACTAAACTTTGTTCAGTGATGCATCTGCTGCTTGTTCTAGCTGAGGAGAACCACGGTGAGCAGTGAGCTATGTACAAATAAAAAGCAGAGATTATGTACTGACGTACTGATCTAGGATCTGACCTTCCTCCAATTTTGTCTACTAGGCTATGCATCGATCAGTATAAAGTAAAAGCAGAGAAATCTTATACCTTGACTCCTTGAGGTGGTGAAGCATGGTGAGAGGAAGCAGTTGGGAAGCAGAGCAGCCAGATTGGGACGTCGAGCTGTAGGGCGTCGAGCAGCAGAGCAGGAAGGGGACAGTGCAACGGATGTGGTCGCCATCCTACTGAGGGTCTGCCACGACCCACAAGCCCACGCTGCAGATGTGTTGGCCCGTCGTCGTCCGCGACCGGTGAAGGCCGTCGAGCCGAGCAGGAAGTGGCCGCCCAGTCAAGGAACGGGGAGACGGTGAGGGCCAGGGGAGCACCATCCGGTGATCTCTTCTTCGCCTCTCCGTCCGGTCTCCGACCGTCCGGTGTTAGCCGTGCCACCGCTGGATCTTGGGGAGTCGCCAGCCGCAAGCCACCGACCGGAGAGGAGGGGAGTGCGTGGATTTAGGGTTGTCCGGTTGGGTGCGCGTCTCAAATTTACTGTATATGTGGTACAATTTGCCCGCTATGACCACAACTAACACTACCCCAAATGTCTGCTATTGCGCTCTGACAGCCGCTATTGCGGCCGCATCGTGCCAACCACACTATATCCTACCGCAGCGTTCGACTTGTAGCGGCTAGGCCACGCTACCGCAATAGCGGCCGCAATAGCGGTCATAGCGGCCGCTATTTAAAACCTTGGTAGGGAGTGGTGTTACTCGTCGGGTGAAACGGAAAAGGCTCGGCCGTCCAGCTTCTGCTGGTACTTATAGTGCAGTAGAAGGTCCAACTCCACTGGCTAAATCTACAAACATAGTATCACCTGCTCCACCAGCTGCAGCATCTGCTTCAACTGTACCAACATCTCAACGAGTTACTTGTTCGTTTGCTCCGGAACTGGCCAGTTCCCAAGCTGCCTTCACACCTAACACTACTTCCGAAGCACTGCTGACACAACAGGACTTGGCAAGATCATATGAATCTCATGAGCATCAACACCAAGACGGTACCTGACCGAGTCAAGTTGCAGTTGCATGCTCCTTTATATATACCCTCATAGTTTGATGTACACTAACACTTTCCATATTTGTTGTTGAACTAGCACCACGACACAAGCGGAAATAGACATCAGGGATAATGCTTGACAGATTAACAAAATCTAAAGGAGGAAGAATGGAGATCCATTTTGAGGCAGGTTTAAAAAGGCCACGTGATGCTACAGAGTCAGCCAAGTTAGTATCAGAGGCAGCCGTTGCCGTTAGGTGTCATGCACGTATCCTCTCAACGTGGATCCAGTACAGGAATGAGAAAGACAATACCCAGTTTAACACCTTCCTTGACCATTTATCCGTAAGTAATGTTATTCATCGCAATTAGTAATATTGTCTTGCTCTGTCCCATACTTTCTAGCTTCCTCCCATTAAGACTCACATTCTTTTTCCAACAAATCAGGTTCAAGTTGGATCCGAAAGATGATGCAACTAAACAAACATGCACTCATGTTTTTAAGTCTGCTCTATGACAGTATCGGTACCACCTTAGAAAATCTCACTTTGAAGGCAAGGCTAACAATGAAATCGCCCAAACATCTCCAATGGAATATATTACAGATGAAGACTGGACAACCCTCGTTAAACACTGGTCTGATCCAAAGTATCAGGTAGGCTATATGTATTTGATCAGACCACATATTGAACTTGTTTTTAGGTATGTGCCTTACAAGTGTATCTTCTTCTAGGCTAACTGTTTGAAGAACAAGACCAACCGTTCTGAAGTGAAATTCCAACAGACAATAGGACCTCATAGCTATATTGCACACTGAGGCTCTTGTAAATAGCTGCTACTACCTTGTTTTTTCTGTACCATATTATCTTATCTATATTGACTTGTTCCAAATATAGAGGAAAGCCTGTGCGGACCAAAAAGAACCTGAACCAAATGCAGTGCAAATCTTCAAGGATTGCCACACCAGCAAGATGAAGGGCATGAGCACACCAGTTCAAGCCGCTATTGTAAGTCCTTACTCCTCCTGCCTTTGAACTGATTGGTACTGTGATGTGTTCATTTAACTACTTGGTTTGCAGCCAATGTCAGTTACTCTGTTCACTTTTATACACAGTTGTCTTAATGTATCATTTCACCTTACATGGTTTAAAAGAGATGAAGGATATTCTTTTGGTCTTGATCTGTATTCTAGCTGTTATGTTCACGTGCGCACACAATGATAAAATAGCCTGTTTGTGTTATATCTGTTTGCCCATGATATGAATGATGTCATACTATGTTGATCCTACTTTAAACCATGTCTCTTTAACCTTAGATGTCAACGAATGTGAGGAAATAGACAATACAGTAGGCATGCTACATGGACATATGTTCCGAAAGTGATTTTATTATGTAGTTCGCACTACAATACATGCTAATGTATTACGGTAGGTCACCAAAATAAGTTATGTATAAACGTGTAACCTACTTTGTTTGTTTTTGTCTCATTAGTAACTTATCTGGTACACTAATCTACAAGTTCAAACTTTGAGGAAGCTACGGAAAAATGATTGAACAGCCACAACCACCTGAAGGTGACGAGGCTACCACAAGCACAATGTCACCTCTTGTTGCAGTGCGTCAGTATCTCTCCACTAACAGTGCAAAAAGCACCTTCCTGCATAATTCTAGGTTGGTTGTCAAGGTAACATCGTCCAAATCGCCTATTGAACAAAATCTTCCTGCTAGACAGAGTGATATATCTGTGCTCCAGACACAAGTCCAATCCCTAGTGGACGTCGTTTTGGAAACAAGAATAGTGGCTGAAAAATGTCGTCAAGATATGAATGGTTTTGAAACCAGACTTTCAGACATTCGCTTCATTGTTCAAGAGCAATGGCGGAAAAAGGTGAAGATCCTGCTGCTCCATCAGATTCTACAGCCGAAACATTAGCACTCAGGTTAAATGATCTGTTCTTCTATACATCAGATGGTGCTTTTATCTGCAAGGACAGTAAACTTTATGCCAACAGGCCTTTTGTTGTGATACAACATTTATGCTGCTGCCAAAGGCTGCAATAATTACGACGCTATTTTTGTATAGTGTAGGTTTATCTTAGTAATGTATTCGGCCGAAAGCTTCGTACGAGCCCAACATGCCAACATTCGTTGGGCCCATTCCAATTGGGCTAACAACGCATATGGGCCGAAATTTGCATGTAGCCCACTAAATATATCTGGGCCTAAATCAGCATAAGATTTCATATTTTTTTGGTAGGCATGTGCCAATAGTGGGCCTTTAACATGCCTAAACATAATTTGGGCCCTCAGTAACAATAGGCCGTTTACAGGTGTAAATATCTCCAGCCCATAAAAAACATGGGCCTTTAAAAGACCGAAAGTGAGATTGGGCCCATTTACGATGCAGATCTTTCACAGGACGAAATTTGGACGGGCCGTAAATGTGACGACCTAATACACGGGCCTTTAACAGGCCGGAAGTTCGGTCGGGCTAGATTATCGTCATTTTTATATGGGCCGTTAATGGGCCCGATGTGACGTTGAGCCACATATGGCCCATGGGTTTCGTCCGACGTTAACAGGCCAAAAATCACAACAGGCGGAAAGTGGCCCAAATCTATGGTGGGCCGCTAATAGGCCGAATGTCAGACATGGCCGAATACGACCCAAATCCTTCATGGTCGTTTATGGGCCCAAAGTTCCAATGGCCTGTAAATGGGCCCAAATGAAGTAGGACCTTTAACATGCCAGAAATATACCGGGCCGTAATTCGGCCCATATACTTAGCAGACTGTTAACAGGCCACAAGTGATCATGGGCCGCGATGATGACAAGTTTAGGACAGGCTGTTGACTGGCCGATTTGACACTAGCTGTACGAGCCTTAATTGAGAATGTTGGGCCTTTATCTGGGCCGGCCCATTATGGTTCATAAAACCTCACGGGCCTTTAGTTGGGCCGGCCCATTATGGCCCGCAAAATCTCGTGGGCCTTTAGCTGAGCCGACCCATTATGATACGAAAAATCTCGTGGGCCTTTTGCTGGGCTGGCCCATTATGGACCGCAAAATCTTGTGGGCCTTTAGTTGAGCCGACCCATTTAAACTTTATGGACCACTTTTTGTTCGGTCCACGTGTCAGCATATCATAGGAACATCTCGGCCATTGGATGAGTGACACCTGTGCCAACGCGGAGCTGACACGTGTTTCCGTCAGCCAATCAGAATTTTACACGTGGAAAATCCCCATTGGTCCTGGCTGTTAACGGGTTATCGGATACAAAACCTGACCCGATAGCTTAACGATGTTCCGCTATGGTGGATGCCATGTGTCGGTCACCCTTGACAAAAGCACTTCTATGACGCGTGATTTATCGTCATGGAAGTGGACACTTCCATGATGATAATTTTGGTAATGTCATGGAACACTACTACGATAGCACAAGTATGACTATCTTGATTCTGTCATAAATTTGTCATGGATGTACATGCATGACAGAAAATGTGACATATTGTGACAAACACGTATCGTCACGGAAGTGTCTTTTTTTTGTAGTGATTGTCAACCACCGCGGGAGCCGCGCGCCGGTCGTCTTTCATCAGGACCCTTCACGTGAGAGGGTTAGGCACGGTGTCTGTGCCCGGGCTCGTCCCTGCAGCGTTGATAAACCCAATGGCTAAGCTCTGTTTGGCGGGCCGGCCCCATTCATGTCACCTCCTTGGGCCGTTGGTGCTTGGAGTTCTCACGCGATAACCTTAGTAGATTCCTTCGGTGCAGGTTGTCTGACCACCTCACAGGACCAACACAGCAAACAAGAACCAAGACCAGGCGCAACCCGCCTTGAGGTAGGGCCTCGTGAGTCCTACGCTGGCTCACGAGTGCCCAGACACTCCTCGTCTAGCCCTACCGTGCAAGCCATGTGTCAGGGCGGGGCTGTACACGCCCCGGGGGCTCTCCGCAGTAGGGAGTCCCCTCCCACGTACCAGTGGAAGCACCATACTCCGCACTGGCCATCAACACTGCCGAGGAGCGGCTATGCCCGTGCAAGTGCGGAAGCACTATGCTCCACGCTCGTGATAAACAACTGAGGGCGGCCCCACGACCGCATCAACCTCAGGGAGCCCCTGAGCTCAGTGTCCGGCCTCACCACAACACCTCCCCTCGGGAGAGTCCCCCAAGTGTACGCCACCCAACCAGGTCCCCCGGACCTGGTCGTCACGCGCCCCTCCCGAGCTGAGCCTTGGCGAGGGCAAAGGTATGAAGGTTGTTTGCACGTCACGGGGGACTCCTGAGCATCGCGACTCAGGAGCCTAACTGGTCATGTAGCCCCTCACTCCTCGGGCCCGTCCTGGTCTCCGATCGTCCCAACAGCGGTTGAGGTATGCGCGGGGCCGGGCTCTACCAACGAGAACACTAAACCTATCCCCGTGTCTCCTTCCTATAGGCTGTTTGCGCATCAAGGGGGACTCCTGAGAATCGCGACTCAGGAGCCTAACTAGTCACATAGCCCCTCACTCCTTGGACTCGTCCTAGTCTCCAGAGGACCCAACGGCGGCTGAGGTATGCGCGGGGCCGGGCTCTACCGACGCAGAACGTAAAGAAATAGGAAGAAAATCGCAAAATCTCAAAGGAAATATTACAAGCCATATTGTTCTCCCAAATACCAAACACAAGTTTAAACGTCTCCACGAGGCATGATGCATGTTGCAGGAATAAAACAGGAACTCAGCCGCAGGTCACCCCTGGACACCGCCGTCGCCCGCAAGAGGTGCTCCTTCCTTGGTGGCTTCGCCTCCACCTGTGCCATCGGTCGAAGGCACGAGAGCGAAGGCGCAAAACTTCTTCAGCAAGGCCTCCACCTGACCCTTCACGGCCGCGGCGGCGGCCGCATAACACTCGACATCCACAGGCTCCAGCAGCTTGTCTAGGCGGGCGGAGGGGTCGCGAAGATGGAGGTGGTTGAAGACCCGTGTCAGCGTGGCTGAGGAAAGAACGCGGGCCTCTTCCTCTGCCATGGGACCGATACCGATCACGACCTCCTCGAGCGAGTCAACCAAGTAGGGAAGCAGGTTGGCGGGGCCGTCTTCATCGGTGGTCAGTGGCCTTTCCAGGCCCTTCTCGTAAAGTGCTTTCAACACCATGCGGTACCTCTTCTCGGGAAGTGTGAAGGCCTCGCGGTCTTCGGCTAGGACCTTCGCCTTGGCGTCAAGATCGACCTCCCTCGCCTCCACCTTCCGCTCTAGCTCCTCTAGTCGGCTGCGTTCCGCGGCCTGCGCCTTCGCCAACTCCCCCAGCTCGGCATCGCGGTCCTTGATGGCGTCCTCCTGGGCCCTCATCTCCTCCTCCTTCACCTGGTGGCCACGAGCTTCTTCCGCGCGCAAATCGTGCAGATTCTTCAGTTCAGCCTCCAGCGCCCGGCAGCGATCCTGGGCGGCTTTGGCATCCTTCAGCGGCACTTCACGAGAAGCTGCAACTTGGGCGGTGGCTTGCTTCTCCTTTTCAGAGGCCGCCCTGGCTTGGCTCGGCGTCGCTCGTATGGACACGTCGGAATGAAGCCAGCCAGAGACCAGCTCCAGGCACCCGGCTACCAGGCGTGAGTCTGTGCCCAGGAGATCTTCGCGCAGCTGGGCCATCTCCAAAAGAGCATGCTCCAAGACATCAGGAGAAACAGAGGGACCTGGAAGCACTGTTGCAATAGGAGGAGGCGACATCGTCACTAGGGCCTGGGAGACTAAGGGCTCCTGAGCCTTTGGGACCTCCACAGCCGAGCCGGACATCAGCTCTTCCGGAGCCAGTGGGGCCTCAGGGGTGACTCCTCCCGACGATGCCCCTCCTGGCCTCGCAAGGGCGACCAGGCCTGGGAGGTGCGAGTGTTGTCGCTTCCCTTCTTCACGGAGGGGGGTGCGGCCGCTGTAGATGGTTCAGTCCAGGCGTGGCCGCTGCATCCTCCTTCCTCTTCTTCGCCACCGGCGGCGGCCTGGTCAACCAAGGACGAACATTAGGAAGCAGCAGTATAAGCAAGAACAAGACGAAGCTCGAGCACTTACTGGTCCACCGCAGCATAATCCACCCTCTGCTTGGTAATCTTGAAGCCTGAGAGGTTCGAAGCCTGAGGAGTGGGCGCACGGACTCCGGGAGCAGGAGACGGCGCGACAGAGGGGCCGGAAGCCGCTTTAGGCGGCGTCAATGTGGGAGTAATATCTCGAGAGACCAGCGACGACCTGCCCTCGTCGGGATAACGGGCAGCTCCCCCTTCTCCTGGCAGGCGCCGAACTCGTCGTCATCTGGCAGGGTGCAGAGGATGTCGGCCTTGCTCAAGGGGGAGGTCTCCATCATCCCCTCGGGGGTCACCGCCAAGTCGTACTCCTCGCCCTCCCCTTCTTCCTCCTCGCGGAACTCATTGGAAGAATGCTCCAGCGGCCGCGGCATTGTAGGGGCTCCGGAGAGCGTAGGCGGCACCAGCCCGTGCCCGTCGAAGGTAGGCCTGTCAGCCATGACCTGCTCCTAGTCCTTGCAGGAACGAAGGCGCTCGGCGGGTAGTACTGGTCGTCCCCGACCAAGAGGCGCAGAGCTGCAGCTAGCTCATCGTTAGGAAAGGCTTCCGGGCTTAGGCGAACCTTGTCCCCTTCATCCTCGAGCCACCATAGGGGGCGCGTACGCGCTTGAAGCGGGGCAACACGCAGCATCAAGAATTCCCTCAAGAACATGGCCCCTGTTACTTTTTTCGCCTTCGCGTTGCCCGGCTTCAGGCCGACGTTCATCTGCTCCAACACCAACGTCGCCCGCTCATCACTAAGCTTAGCGCAAGACCACCCCTTCTCGGACTGGGGCATCTCCGTCGGCAGCACCAAGCGCGGATGGATGCACTTAGTGTCCATCATAACCCACTTGGCCCTGAATTGTCGGCCTTCTTCCCGGACTTCGTGATCGAGTTGGCCTTGCCATCCGCGATGAAGTTGGCACACCCAGAGGAATGACCCTCATTGACGCGGAGGAAGAAGAGGTGGCGCAAAAGAGCCAGGGATGGCATCACGCCGAGATACGCCTCACAGTAGTAGGCGAAGATCGACAAGAGAAGGATGGACTTGGGATGAAGATACAACGCCTGCAGCCCGTAGTGGCCGATGACCTCATAAAAGAAGTCAAAGAAGGGGGGAACCAGCCCCGCCATGCTGCTGCTCGTGAAGAAGGGAAAGAAGGTGCTCCCCTCGGGCTCCGGCACGGCGGAGCCGGCCCGGAGCTCAGTCTTCCCACTCATGTTGCTCTCCCCCGCCACCAGCAGTCGCGTGGCGGCAAGGCTCTTCTCTGAGACGTTGGGCGCATCGAGAGCCGGCTCATACCAAGCCGGCTACGAGGGAAGCTTGACCTTTCGGGGCACCATTGGTCGCTGATGCGGAAGGGGATGGGAGCAGATCTGGAGATTTCGGTAGCAAGGAGCGAGAAAGGGGATATGGAGCAAGACGGAAGGGAGCAATGAAGGCAAGCACTGTCTGTGCCAACCTTTTGACAGTCGGGCAGTTGCCGAGGTAGCATGGGGAAGCGGAGACGCCCACGTCCAATCAACCGCCACGCGTCGACCAAGGCCGCGGGCTGTTGGGGCCCGCGGCACTCCGCACTTGCCCTTTGGCTTCACCTCGAAGCCAAGTCCGAGCGCTCCTTGGGCCCAGGGGCTACTGTCGGTGTCCTGGGAACGGGGGTCCCCAGACTTGCCTGCCTGTGGCCCACGGCGTGGCCCTGCGAGCGGGCCCGTACGGTCCATCTTCACCAACAAGCTTTCAAGACCCTCACGAGGGGCCAAGCCTCGCGAGGTGGACAACATAAGACCTCCTCGAGAGTGGCCTCACCGGGCCGGCTCGCGAGGGGCGGAGCGATCAAGGCAAGGCAAACCACGCGAGGTTCTCGTCACGTGAGCCATGATGGTCGAGACCAGGTGGGCGACAGGCGGGCGCCAGCGCGCACAGTGTCCTTGTTTCCTCTTTGGTGCTAAGGAGGCAAGCGCAGGAGAGGAGTACCGAGGCGTCAGGCAAAGGTTTCCACATCGGTGCAACGAGACCAAGACCAGCAGGACGGCAGGATGGAGGTCACCGTGGAGCCCAAGACAGCGTCACCACCAGAGCCTTTGGTAGGCAAAGACCACTTTTGTCAGGATAAGTTGTACTAGCTATCCCCTTTCAAATTGGCCGTTGTGGGATCCCTTCCCGCTCCATATTTGGGAAGAGGACCGGGGCCTCTATAAATTGGACTAGTCACCACAGTAGGAAAGGGGGGATCCTCACACCCGCAAGTTCACCAAGCACAAGAACACCACTCCTCAGGAGGCTCCCCTTGTACAGTTCATCCCTAGCCCAAGAGGCAATCCACCACCACCACACTGGAGTAGGGTATTACACCACAACGCTGACCCGAACCAGTATAAATCCTATGTCCGTTGTGTTGCGAGTTCGTCGAGCTAGCCTAGAGATCGCGAAGCGTGTGAGGGTGTGATCTGTGAGGGAGAGATCTTCACGTGCACCCCAGAGTTCGAACCTTAAGGGTTTTGCCGGAACCCGAGATCTGACAACTTCGATACATGCTTTAGTTTCCCTTCGGTCATATGTTGTAGTTCTTCTTAGTCTGTTTTTGTTTATTCCACTGCTGGGTTCTGTTAGATTTCGGGTTCCGACAGACCCTTGAGGTTCGAACTTTGGGGTGCGCGCGGAGATTCAACCCTCTGCCTCCTTGCTCTTCACCGAATCGCAAGGACCTAAACTACCCAACAGAACAACACAAGAGACACAAGGTTTATACTGGTTTAGGCCACCATTGTGGTGTAAAACCCTACTCCAGCGTGTGGTGTGGTGGATTGCCTCTCGGGGTGATGATGAACAATACAAGGAAGAACAGCCTCGCGAGGGTCTGCTCTTGACTGGTGCTACTTGGTTCTGGCTCTTGGATTCTTGATCCGGTCTCTAGATGTCTCTACCCCGGGGGTGGCTAGTCCTATTTATAGGCAAAGGCCCTGGGCCTCTTCCCAAATATTGAGCGGGAAGGGCGCCAACAATTGGCCATTTTGAAGGGGAATAGCGGGTACACTTATCCTGACTAAAGTTGGTCCTCGCCTGTCAAAGGCTCTGGTGATGACGCCTGCTTGGGCTCCACAATGACTTCTTCCCTGCCGTTGGGCTGGTCTTGGTTTCGTTGCACCAAAATGGACGCCTTTGCTTGATGCTCTCGCCTGCGCTTGCTCCCTTTGCACCAAAGAGGAAAGGGAGGACACTGCGCGGGCTGGCGCCTGACTGGCGCCCTTGGTCGTCATGTCTTGCGTCATGGGCACCTCACGAGGTACCCCGCCTTGAACTCTCCGCCTCCTTGTGAGCCAGCCTGACGAGGCCGTGCCTGAGGAAGCTCCTTGTCGCCCGCCCCGCGAGGCTTGGCCCCTCGCGAGGGTCTTGAGCTTGTGTCGATGAAGATGGGCTGTGCTGGGCCTCCTTTGAGCCACGCCGTAGGCAGCAGGCAGGCAAGTCTGGGGACCCCCGTTCCCAGAACGCCGACAGTAGCCCCCGGGCCCATGGCGCGTGTGGACTTGGCGAAGCAGAGAGGCGAAAGGGCAAGTGCGAAGCGTCACGGGCCCTAACAGCCTGCGCCCTTGGGCGCTGCGTGGCGGTTGATTGGATGTGGGCGCCTCCGCTTTCCCACGACGCCTTGGTAACCGCACGGATTCGACAAGTCCAGGCATGCAAAGCGGGTCATGATTACCTGCGATCGTGGAAGTCGATGGTTGGCCTTCGCCAGCTATAAGTACGGAACGGCATGCGCCATTCCAGCCTATCCCCTCTTGCTTCTCTTTCTTCTTCATGGCTCCACCAAGGAAGTTCTCGGCCGCAGAGAAAGGAAAGGTTCGCTGGGTCGAGTCTTCCTCTCCCCCGCCCAAGCGCGGTCGAGGTCGCCCTCGCAAGCATCCTGTGGCCTCCACGGCGGCCCCCGGTGGTCGCGGAGGTGACTCTCTACGCAGCGATGAGCGGTTGTCCATGGTCGGCGGGCGTGTTCCAGCCGTGCGACCCCCGAGGCCGTGCCTCCATACTGCGGAGGTGCTGCCGGAGTTCATTGTGTGGGCGGTGGAGCCAACTGGCGCCCGGCTTCAGCTCCCTCGCTTCCTCCTTGGTGAGCTCCCAGCTGGCGCCTTGGGGGGCCTCTGGCTCCAGGCAGACGGCTGCTATAGCTTGGCCTCATGGGCTTCACTGGAGGTCTCTGCTGCCGAGAACCTGGCCCTGACCCGCGGCTGGCAGACGTTTGCTCGCGCGCGTGGTCTCCGTCACCGGTGCTCTCTGCACTTCAAGTTCGATGGCGACGCCACCCTCTACGTGAGGGTGTTTGGGGAAGATGGTCTCCGTGTAGGGTGCTACCCTGAAGACGACGACCGCGGCCATGGACACAGCCCCGGCGAGGACGGAGAGGACCGCACGCGGGCGGTTGGCGGTGCTCGTGACTCCTCAAGCTTCACCAGCCCTTCTTCGGGTAGCGACCCTTCTAGCAGCGACCGCGGCCAGCCTCCACGCCGTCGCGCCTGCTTGGAGGACGGCAGCGGGTCTGTTCGCCCTCGCGCCCCGGTGAAGCGTGAGAGGGAGTCCGCCTGATCTCCGGAGGTGGCTCGGGTCTTCCATGAGGGCCGGCGCAGGACGCGCTTTGCTTGCGTTTGCTCTTTCCTTTCTTTTCTCCCGCGCAAAAAGACAGCAATGTGTGGCCCCGTGGGGGCGTGTTTGGGTTAACGTTGTCATTCATCGTATTGTTTCTGTTATTCCGGTATTGTTCCTTTCTGTTGCATGCCCATTCGCAAGTAACCTCTAGTATCAGCCGTGGGGGCGACCGACCCAGGCCCTGTATTCGTGTCGTGGTGCCCGTGAGGCATGGTCTGGTGGGGCGCTCTGGTAGTGGAACTGGGCCGTGAAAACTTGAGCGATAGGGTCAGGAACACTCGCGAGGGCCCCCGGGGCTTCCACCCTACGAGCCCCCGCGCAAGAGAAATCGAGGCAGGAGAGCAAAAAAGTCGAAGAACCATAAGTCAAAAGGCGGCGATAGTTTCGATAAAACTCCAAATGAGAATGAACTAGCCAACTGCAGAAAGCAAATGAAAAAGCCGCATCTGGCACCTAGTCTAGTCTTCGACATCTTCTCACCAGCGCGGAGCTAAGTGCTGCCACTGGGCGTGGGAGGGAGCCCCAGGGCCTGAGGCCAGCACCCCTGAGACTCTGGGGCGTGTACATCCCCAACTCATTATTACGTGAGAGTGTCACGGGCGTCGAGCTTCACAGGCGTTGGCCTTCTTCACAGGCTCCGGGCCTTTCTTCGGAGAAGCAAGCTTCACGGGCATTTGCCCTCTTCACAGGCTCCGGGCCTTATCCAAAAAGCGATAGCTTCACAGGCGTTTGCCTTCTTCACAGGCTCTGGGTCTTTTCCAAAAAGATGAGCTTCACAGGCACTTGCCTTCTTCGCAGGCTCTGGGCCTTTTCCAAAAAGATGAGCTTCACAGGCACTTGCCTTCTTCACAGGCTCTGGGCCTTTTTAAGGGTAAAACCTCCGGAGGTGCTGGATGTTCCACGCGTTCTGTACAGGTACTCCCTCCCTAGTCTCCAAGTGCACGGAGCCGGGCCTGGAAACATGAACAACCTTGAACGGGCCCTCCCACATAGGAGAGAGCTTATGCAGTCCCTCCCTCGAGAGGACCCGCCGGAGCACGAGGTCCCCTACCTCGAGAGTTCTAGGGCGGATGTTGCGGCAGTGATATCGCCGGAGTGCCTGCTGGCATCTTGCCGCTCGCAGTGCGGCCTCTTGACGACACTCCTCCCCCAGCACGAGGTCCGTCCCCCGCATGGTGTCCTGCAGCGTCTCATCGAACGCCAGGACCCGCGCGGATCGAGGCCTGACCTCGTGATGAAGGACCGCTTCGGCGCCGTAGACTAAGAAGAAGGGGGTCTCCCCAGACGGCTTGGTCGCGGTTGTGCAGATGGACCACAACACAGACTGAAGCTCCTCATACCAACCCCTGCCGCAGGCCTCCAGTTTCTTCTTGAATGTCCTGGTCTTGAGGCCCCTCAGGAATTCTGCATTGGCCCGCTCGGCCTGGCCGTTGCTTCGGGGGTGCGCCACCGAAGCGTAGCATATCTGCGTTCCAAGGTTAGCACAGTACGTTTTGAAAAGGTTACTGGTGAACTGTGAACCATTATCAGTGATGATGCGGTTCGGCACCCCGAACCGGCTCACGATGCGCTTGATGAACTTGACCACAGAACCAGCAGGGATGGTGCGGACGGCCTCGACTTCGGCCCACTTGGTGAACTTGTCCACGGCCACGTAGAGGTAGCGATAGCCCCCTGGCGCCCGAGGAAAAGGGCCCAGGATATCCAGCCCCCAGACCGCGAATGGCCACGTGAGGGGTATGGTTTGCAGACCTCCTGCCGGCTGATGGATCTGCTTGGCATGAAATTGGCAGGCCTCGCAAGCCTTCACGAGTTCGACAGTGTCACTGAGCGCAGTAGGCCAATAGAAACCACTGCGGAACGCCTTGCCGACGAGGGTCCGTGACGGCGAAGTATGCCCACAGTCTCCACCGTGTATATCTGCCAGCAGTTCTTTCCCTTGCTCCTTGGTGATGCAACGCACGGACACATCATTCGGTCGTTTCCGGTAGAGCTCTCCGTCCCTGATGCAGTACGCTGTGGCTTGCCACGCCATGCGCTCTGCTTCCTCCTCCTTCTCCGGCAAGGGTCCCTTGCGTTAAGTAGCTCCGGAGCTCTGTGATCCAGCACCCCTCCTGAGGCTCCATCGTCAGGAGCAGGCGTGCTCCTGAGGCCGGGCCACAGGCTGGGGCTCCCGAGGCTGGTGGCTGAGGAAGCTCCACCCGAGGCTGTGCTGTGCTCGACAATGGTGGCAGGGCCAAAGGCTTGAAGAGCTGTTCCTCAAAGATGCCCGGCTCCTGGGGCAACCGCCTGGAGGCTCGTTTGGCGATGTCGTCGGCCTCTTGATTTGTGCCGCGGGGCACATGCTGTAGCTCCAACCCCCAGAACTGCTTCTCCATTCTGCGGACCTCCGCAAGGTAGGCCTCCATGTGCTCATCTCTTGGCTCGTATACCTTGTTGGGGAAATTGACAAGGAGCAGCGAATCGCCCTTGATAGTAAGACGCTTCACTCCTAGGGCAGCGACGGCCTTCAGGCCAGCTATCAGTCCTTCGTACTCCGCTATATTGTTGGAGACCTTTTCGCCCTGCTGGAAGCAGAGCTGCACGGCGTAGTACAACTTGTCCTGAGTGGGAGATATGAGCACCGCCCCAGCCCCAGCGCCATGCCTGGAGAATGCCCCATCGAAGTACATGACCCAGCCTTCTAGCGCCTCGCTTCCTAGGGAGAGTGATCGGTCCTTGTTAGCCTTGAGGTCCGGTGCCTCCGTCCATTCAGCCACGAAATCTGCTAGCGTGGCACCCTTGATGACCCTGGTCGTACTGAATTCGAGCTGAAATGCTTGCAGTTCAATGTTCCACTCAGCGACCCTTCCGGCCGAGTTAGGGATCCTGAGAACCCTTTCCAAGGGGTATGCCGAGACAACCTTGATCGGGTGACCCTGGAAGTAGTGTCGCAACTTGCGCGGGGCCACCAGCAGCGCGAGGAGGAGCTTCTGTGGCATGGGGTACCGTGCCCTCGCATCCCGCAACACCGTGCTGACGAAGTACACCAGGTGCTCGACGAGGCTTGGGGCGTCGGCGCTGGTGGTGCCCTCCGGAGGCTGTGGCGCCTGCTGAGGCGCCGGGGCCTCCGGAGGTTGGTTGCCTTGGGGAAGAGCTTTCTCCGCTTCCGGTGCGCTCCTCTGCGGCGGCTGATCCTCCTCAGCCATGGCTACGACCTCTGCGAGTCCTTTTTGGTCCTGCTTTGCTCTGACACATGCAGCAGCCGTGGCTTTGATCCGATGCTTCTCCCTAACCGCCACCAGAGCTGCGTTGGCGGAGTAAGGAGTGGCGGCGAGATAGAGTACTAAGGGCTCTTGAGGGCGTGGGTCTACCATCACCGGAGGGCTGGTCAAGTATCTCTTGAGATCCTGGAATGCTTTGTCGGCTTCTTCAGTCCATTCAAAGGGCCCTTTCTTCTTCATCAGCTGAAAGAAAGGCAGCGCTCGCTCTCCTAACCTGAGATGAAGCGCCCCAGCGCAGTCACGCGCCCCGTGAGCTTCTGCATTTCTCTGAGGGTCTTCGGTGGGCTCATGTCCTCGACTGCCTTGACCTTTTCTGGGTTGGCCTCGATGCCTCGGTGAGACACGAGGAAGCCCAAGAGCTTGCCCGAGGGGACTCCAAACACACACTTCTTCGGGTTGAGTCGCAGGCTCACTGCGTTGAGGCTCGCGAAGGTTTCTTCCAGGTCCTGTATCAGGGTCTTGGCCTCGCAAGACTTCACTACGATGTCGTCGACGTAAGCCTCCACATTCTTCCCGAGCTGCGGGCCCAAGGTGATGTGCATGAGCCGCTGAAAGGTTGCTCCCGTGTTGCGCAGCCCGAACGACATGCATGTATAGCGGTACACCCCACACGGGGTCAGGAAGGCCGTCTTCTCCATGTCTTCCACCGCCATCTTGATCTGGTGATACCCGGAGAAGGCAAGAAGCATAACAGGTCACACTTAGTGGTGGAATTGACGATCTGATCGATGCGAGGGAGTGGGAAAGGATCTTGCGGGCATGCTTTGTTGAGGTTGGTGAAGTCGACACACATGCGTTCCTTCCCTCCCTTCTTTGGCACAACCACAGGGTTGACCAACCAATCTGGGTATCGGACCTCGTGAATAACCCTCGCGGCTTCTAGCTTGCGGGTCTCTTGGACGATGAAGGCCTGCTTTTCAGTGGACTGCCTCCTCGCCTTCTACTTCACGGGGCGCATGTTGGGACACACGTTGAGGTGGTGCTCGATCACGCCCTGTGGGATCCCTGCCAGCTGATCGGGCTCCCAGGCGAACACCTTCTTGTTTGCACGCAGGAACTTGACCAGGGCTTCCTCCTGCTCGGGCTCGAGGTTGGCACCTATGGTGAAAGTGGCGTTAGTGGACCCGTCCTCATCGAAAGGTACCTGCTTGGTCTCTATCTTGTCTTGGGTGAACAACTGCTTCTTCTTGGTCGGTGCAGCCCCCTTGGGCTTGGGGGTTTCTGCATCGTAGGGACACGCCGCCGCCGCCGTCTTGAGGGCGAGCTTGAGTACTCACAGCGCACCTTCGGTGTCCCCGGGCACGGTGAGGACGCCGTTGCTCCCGGGCATCTTCATGAGGTTGTACGTCGGGTGAGTCGCGGCCATGAATTTGGCCAATGCTGGATAGCCGAGGATGGCATTGTAGGGGAGGCCGATGGGGGCGATGTCGAAATCGACCAGCTCCGTGCGGAAGTTGTCGTAGGTGCCGAAAGTTACTGGAAGTCGGAGCTGCCCCAAGGAGCTGGACGATTCACCTCCGACGCCCGAGAAAGGCCTGTTGGGTTGCAGCCACTCCCAGGGTATGCAGAAAAGTTTGAAGGCCTCAACTGAGAGCACGTTGAGGCCCGCGCCACCATCGACGAGGGTCCTGGTGACGGCCACCTGGCAGATGGTGGGCGTGCAGAGCATGGGGAGCGCGCCCGAGCAGGCCGAGTTGGTGGGGTGGTCCTCGGAGTTGAAGGTTAGCTTAGCCGATGGCTCCGGCCGGCCCCGGGGAGCCCCCTGCCACGTAGAGGCGGTGCCGACCCGGTGGACGAACGACTTGATGTGGTGGCTGGAGGGCGGCGCCTGCGAGCCGCCCAGGAGGGCGGCGACGACCGAGGGAGCCGGCGCGACAGGGTGGGTGAGGAAGAGGCCGCGTGGCTCTTCCCAGGAGGCCACGGGGAAATGCTGGGATGATGCTTGCTGCCCGTTCCCCGCCGGGCCGATGGCGGCGTTGACGGCAGGTGACGGGGAACGACGAGGGCGTCCCCCGACGGGGGCCGTCTGGGCGACGCGGGAAGCGAGGGCGGCTCGACGCTCGGCGCGAGCCCGAGAGCGTCAAACATGGATGCGACGGTCGGAGAAGAACGAGACGACGGGAGGCAAATTCCGGCGCACCCCTACCTAGCGCGCCAAATGTCGGATTTCGGGTTCCGGCAGACCCTTGAGGTTCGAAATCTGGGGTGCGCCCGGAGATTCAACCCTCTGCCAACTTGCTCTTCGCTGAATCGCAAGGACCTAAACTACTTAACAAAACAACACAAGAGACACAAGGTTTATACTGGTTCAGGCCACCATTGTGGTGTAAAACCCTACTCCAGTGTGTGGTGTGGTGGATTGCCTATCGGGCTGATGATGAACAATACAAGGAAGAATAGCCTCGCGAGGGTCTGCTCTTGACTCGTGCTACTTGGTTCTGGCTCTTGGATTCTTGATCCGGTCTCTGGATGTCTCTACCCCGGGGGTGGCTAGTCCTATTTATAAGCAAAGGCCCTGGGCCTCTTCCCAAATATTGAGCGGGAAGGGCGCCAACAATTGGCCATTTTGAAGGGGAACAACGGGTACACTTATCCTGACTAAAGTTGGTCCTCGCCTGTCAAAGGATCTGGTGATGACGCCTACTTGGGCTCCACAATGACTTCTTCCCTGCCGTTGGGCTGGTCTTGGTTTCATTGCACCGAAATGGACGCCTTTGCTTGATGCTCTCGCCTTCGCTTGCTCCCTTTGCACCAAAGAGGAAAGGGAGGACACTGCGCGGGTTGGCGCCCGACTGGCGCCCTTGGTCGTCATGGCTTGTGTCATGGGCACCTCGCGAGGTACTCCGCCTTGAACTCTCCACCTCCTCGTGAGCCAGCCTAACGAGGCCGTGCCTGAGGAAGCTGCTTGTCTTACGCCCCGCGAGGCTTGGCCCATCGCGAGGGTCTTGAGCTTGTGTTGATGAAGATGGGCTGTGCTGGGCCTCCTTTGAGCCACGCCGCAGGCCGCATGCAGGCAAGTCTGGGGACCCCCGTTCCCAGAACGCCGACAGGTTCTGAGAGATTTAAATTTTCAGAAGAAAATTTAAAACTCCCATTTGCCCCCCTCTTGTAGACATACTTCATTCCTACAGTTGGTATTAGAGTAAGGTACTCCTTGACTCTGCTCAATTCTGTCTAACGACTTTGGAGTTTAAGTATGTCTTCAGTGAACTACAAAGTCGCATCTCAAGATTCCCATATTCGATGGGACGAATTATCCCTTCTAGAAGGAGAAGATGAAGACATGTCTTCGAGCTATAGATGATGACATGTGGAACATCATGCATGTTGGATTCACAGTTCTAATTCCTCAAGCACCTACCTAGGAAGAAAAGAAGCTCATTCAGCTAGACACTCGAGCTAAAGATGATATTGGTGGCCATTTCTGTTGAGCTCAATTCCTTCAATACCGACTGTGTGAGACAACAAAAGAACCGTGTGTCAGCCTCCTGGGAACGGAGGTCCCCAGACTTGCCTGCCTGCGGCCCACGGCGTGGCTCCACAAGCGGGCCCGTACGGCCCATCTTCACCGGCTAGCACTCAAGACCCTCGCGAGGGGCCAAGCCTCGCGAGGCGGACGATGCAGGACCTCCTCAGGGGCGGCCTCGCCAGGCTGGCTCATGAGGGGCAGAGAGATCATGGCAAGAGGAACCTCGCGAGGTTCCCATGACGCAAGCCATGATGACCAAGACGAGGTGGGCGCCAGGGCGCACAGTGTCCTCGTTTCCTCTTTGGTGCTAAGGAGGCAAGTACAGGTGAGGAGTGCCGAGGCATCAGGCAAAGGTTTCCATATCGGTGCAATTAGACCAAGACCAGCAGGATAGCAGGACGGAGGTCACCGTGGAGCCCAAGATGGCATCACCACCATAGCCTTTGGCAGGCGAAGACCAGCTTTAGTAAGGATAGCTTGTACTACCTGTCCCCCTTCAAATTGGTCATTGTGGCATCCCTTCCCGCTCAATATTTGGGAAGAGGATCAGGTCCTCTATAAATAAGACTAGCCACCATAGTAGGAGTCAAATCATCTTGAGCAATCCTCACCCAAACACATTCACTAAGCACAAGAACACCTCTCCTCAGGAGGTTGTTCTTCCCTTGAACTGTTCGTCCTCAGCCTGAGAGGAAATCCACCACCACCACACTAGAGTAGGGTATTACACCACAACGGTGGCCCGAACCAGTATAAACCTCATGTCTCTTGTGTTGTGGGTTCGTCGAGCTAGCCTTTGGGATCGCGGTAAGCTGAGGGCGTGATTAGGTAGGGAGAGATCTTCATGCGCACCCCAGTGTTCGAACCTCAAGGGTTTTGCCGGAACACGAAACCCGACATTTGGTGCGCCAGGTAGGGGTGCGCCGAAGCTTTCCTTCCACTGATCTGCGTTCCATCGCTTCATCGCATCCATGTCGGACGTCCATCGAGCCCGCGCTGAGGCGCAGAGCCGCCCTCGCCGCACGCGTCGCTCAAACGGTTCCTGTCGGCGGGCCTCCACATCGTTCTCCGTCGCCTGCCGCCAACACCGCCACCGGCCCGGCAGGGAACGAGCAACAAGAATCCTCGCTGCACCCCTCAGTGCGGCGGGATGGCCACACCGCCACTCCATCGCTGACCTTGGCCGGCTCATCATCCCACGCTCGTCGCGCTCCTACGGACGCGCAGGCCGCGCTGCTCATGGCACCCGAGCTCCTGCGCTACCGCCCCGTCGACGACCTCTACGAGGACTGGCTGGACCGCATCGCCGAGCTCATCAGCGCCGTAGGGGGCTCCTCTGCGCCATCTCTCTCGCTGCCTCGCGCCTCTGCCAGCTGCGGGTGACGTGGCCCATGGAGCGCCTCCACCACCTCTGCCCCAAGACGGCGTCCTGACGCCAAGGCGCGCGGCCTCCTGGCGCGACCCACCGCATCGGGTGCCCGCGTGAGAAGAAGAAAGCTGCCAAGAAGTTCCTCGTCTGCAAGAAAACGCTCCTGCGCTTCCAGCACCACTATGGCAAGACTATGCGCCGCCTGCAGCGGCGGTGCGCGGACGTCAAGGGCAAGCTCTGCATCAGCGAAGGGCCCCGGTGACCACGGCTGGCTGCCGTGCCTTCACCCCCGAGCTATGTAGCATCACCTGGCAGGGCAAGTTCAAGCAGGACCTGCCTCCTTGTTATGACGGCACCCTCGACCCCGCGGAGTTCTTGTAGCTCTACGAGCTGAGCATCTAGGCGGACAACGGCGACGAAAAAGTCATGTCGAACTGGTTCCCCATGCTGCTCAAGGATGGTGCCCGCTCCTGGCTCCTGAACCTTCCTCTAGGCTCGATCTCCTCCTGGAATGAGATGCGCGAACGCTTTGTTGCCAACTTTCAGGGCACTCGCGATCGCCCTCCGGCCGCGGGTGACCCGCACCGCGTCAAACAACAGCCAGGAGAGACCCTACAGAAGTACATCCAGCGCGACAACTACCGCACCGAGCTCATCGGCTTCGACGTCGCTCACATCTGTCGATCGTACAATGCCATTCTTGGGTATCCGGCCCTTGCCAAGTTCATGGCAGTGACTCACCACGGCTAGAACGTCAGGAAGCAGCGGGATCATCACGGTCCCCTGCGAAGAAAGAGACGCGGTGTGCTCCCTCGAGTGTTCCTTCCAAGCCGCAGCAATCGAAGACCCCGACATCATGGGTGAGTACCCTCCTGAGGCCATCCCCAAGAAGAAGAAGAAGCAGCTACTCCGCATAGGGCCTGAGGGGAGCGGTGCCACGACAGGATCAACACGTGCGCTTGGGATGCCTCCCTCCCTCGCATAGGAAGGCGCACCCAGCACCCTCCTTGGGCAGGGCTCGGGGGCTCTCTTCTGGAGGGACTCAAACCTCGCCAACATCACGAGGGAGGCGCTCAGGCACCACTTGGAGGTGTGCTTCATAGCACGTTTCCCTCAGGAGGGCATCGGGCGAGGAGCGCCCAACGCTCAGGAGTTCATTGCCGAGACCACTCAGGAGCTGCATGAAGCAAGGGCCATGCGCGGTGATTGCCGCTCACCTGGCGCGGCTCCCCATCCAGGCAGGGATGGTGGGTTGCGCGTCTGCATAGACATCCTAGGGCTCAATAGGGCCGCACCTCAGGAGCTCTTCTGGCCTTCACGCGTGGGACGTTGTGAGGGCCCACCTCACAGCTATGTTCGCATGCTGTTTGGCCTGCTGAGTGTGGCATCCGCCTTCCAGCGCAACCCACGGAGCGTCCTGGCAGCTCAGGAGGCTAGGCATCACGCAGTGCTGGCGGAGATGGAGACGGTCCTCAAGGAACCACTTGGACCACCAGAGCCTCCTGAGGCAATGGGGCACGGTGGCTCGTGAGGAGCAACCCCTTCGCCATGCATCTTCAGCTACTCCAACATCCCTTTGACGATGGAACCAGGTGACATTTTCCAAGTTTATTTAGCTGGGAGCGCCCTCAGGGCCGCATCATTCCGAGGCCGCATGGGTCTGTCCCTACGGCATGTATCTGTTTTTTATTCCTTTAGCTTACTGTGTTGGTGGTGCCCCTCAGGCTGCATCATCCCCAAGCCGCTCGGGTCCAACCCAGTGGCATGTATCATTCGTGCATTTACCTAAGCTAATCCGCCTTTCATGCTTAAGTCATCTGTGATTATCACATGCTCAATTGTCACCCACCACGGGAGCTTCTCACGCTGGCACAGCGCTGGTGCTTGGGTCCGTCCCTGCAACATCGACAAATTTGAGGGGTCGAGCTCTAGCCCACGGCACGCTCCGCGTGCGTCACCTCACCAGGCCCTCAGTGCCTTCATTCTCTTACAGAGCGACCAGTGGCCGATCGACAGTTACAATGGTAATCTGTGCCCCTCCTTGTGCTGACTTTCAAGAACCCCCCGAGGACAACAGCAGGCGGCACCGCGGGCACCCTCTTCTCCCATGCGATTCGCCTGCTTGTTAAAAGGGGGGCTCCTGAGCATCACGACTCAGGAGCTCCTGTTGGCTCTCTAGCCCTCACCCCCTGGCCTTGGCCACGACATCATGACCTGGCATACCAGCGGTGGCTGAGCTCACTCAAGCGCCGGGACCTGAGGACGTAGAGCACGAAGGAGAGCGTAGAAGAGGGGGAAGCATGCCCAGACCTAACTAGCTGCGCCGCGGCTGCCGACGCATGAGTCTGGCGCATCACGAGGAAACGACTCTAGACTACCAAGATAAATGGTGTGCCCGAGTCAGCCGACCGCCACGACATGGGAATCTCACTCGCTGTAGCCCTGTTGCGGCAATGTCGCCTCCCTTTCTTACCTCGATGTCCGCTTGCGCGCTAAAGGGGACCTCCTAAGCATCGTGTCTCAGGAGCTCTTACTGGACCTTGGGCCGCTCACCTCCTGGCCTTGACCACAACATCGCGACCTGGCATACCAGCAACGGCTGTAGCCTGTCTGGAGACCAGGAACTGTCAGCGTAGAGCATCAAGCCGTCACGAGTATAGAAAGGGGAGACTGAGCTGAGACAGGACACGTGCCCGTGCAATTTCATAATGAGGATAATAGCAACAAAAGACATTATAGGTTCTTTACACACCCCCACGATGGTCGTTTCGATTCCTCGCAGGGAACAAAATAGGGGAGTTCCTAGGAGCCCTATCTACACGCGCCAGCGCAGCCGATGCAATCATCAACAGTGGGCCATGGGAGGCTAGCGCCAACCCCATCTAGATTAGCGACAGTGACGGCCGGACGCAATGGCCTTGCTCCAGGCCTGGCGAGAGCTCGAAGGCACATAGCTGTCGTCGCTCGTCTCCGGGGTCTCATAGGACTCGGGAGAGTCGCTGGACTCCCAAGCATAGCTGCTGCTGCTGGAGGAATAGCTGGCAAGGCAGTCCTGGCGGTCCTGTCCGGGGCAACACTCCAAGTGGCGGCCTTCCGTGTCGAAGACCTTGAAGAACATCATGGAGGCGCCGTCGTACCTGAAGTGGATGGCAAGGGCGCCTTCCGCGCGACAAACCCAGGCGACCTCGCCCCAGCATCGGGTCATGAAGATCTTGCCCGAGGAGATGACTTCAACTTCCGCTCCGATCACCGGGGCGTTGCAGTCGGCGTGCTGCATCCAAAGCTCCAGAGGGCCCCTCGGCGGCATCTTGGTGGAGAAGAACTGGGGGAAGCAGATCAAAGTGCGTGGAGGCATTGCCGCCCACAGCATCAGCTCACGCGAGGAGTCCGCGGAATGGACTCCTGGGACGACAGCATGCGTCACCACGGCGCGGCGACCGCGGCCCCGGCGCGGGCGGCGGCGCTCGTCTCCTCTTCCTCCGGAGACCTCAGCTCAGGCATACAGAGGCATCGGGTACCCGAGAGGAGGTCGCTTGTACCAAGGTCTGGTCACCTCTGGCCTCATGACCACGTCACGGCGGTGGCTCGGCCTCTTCTTCGGTGGAAGCGGCCCAGGCTCATCGCGGGGGGTTTTCCCCTTCTCTGCAGCCGAAAACCTCCAAATAGGCGCCATTGGAGTCGCTACTAGCAATGGAGCAAGGAAGAAGAAGTGAGCGGATAAGGAAGAGATGGGTGACTGGGGCTCCGCCTCCCTCCTCATTTATGGCCCAAGGGAGGCCAACCGTCGACCCCCACGATCGCACATAATGACAACCCTTTTTGCATGCAGCAGGGACTCATCAAGTCGGGCAGTTGTCGAGGTGGTGTGGGGAAGAGGAGACACCCACGTCCAATCAATTGCCACGCGTCGACCAAGGCTGCAGGCTGTTGGGGCCTGCGGAGCTCCGCACTTGCCCTTTGGCTTCGCCTCGAAGCCAAGTCCGAGCGCGCCTTGGGCCCGGGTGCTACTGTCGGCGTCCTGGGAATGGGGGTCCCCAGACTTGCATGCCTGCGGCCCCCGACATGGCTGCACAAGCGGACCCGTACGGCCCATCTTAATCGGCAATCATTCAAGACCCTCGCGAGGGGCCTAGCCTCGCGAGGTGGACGATGCAAGACCTCCTCAGGGGCGGCCGTGCCAGGCGGGCTCGTATGGGGCAGAGAGATCAAGGCAAGAGGAACCTCGCGAGGTTCCCATGGCGCAAGCCATGACAACCAAGACCAGGCGGGCGCCAGGGAACACAGTGTCCTCGTTTTCTCTTTGGTGCTAAGGAGGCAAGCGCAGGCGAGGAGTACCGAGGCATCAGGCAATGGTTTCCATATCGGTGCAACAAGACCAAGACCAGCAGGACGGCAAGATGGGGGTCAACGTGGAGCCCAAGACGGTGTCACCACTAGAGCCTTTGGCAGGCGAAGACCACCTTTAGTCAGGATAGCTTGTACTAGCTGTCCCCCTTCAAATTGGCCGTTGTGGCCTCCCTTCCCGCTTAGTATTTGGGAAGAGGACCAGGGCCTCTATAAATAGGACTAGCCACCATAGTAGGAGGAAACTCATCTTGAGCAATCCTTACCCAAACACATTCACCAAGCACAAGAACACCTCTCCTCAGGAGGTTGTTCTTCCCTTGTACTGTTCGTCTTGAGCCCGAGAGGAAATCCACCACCGCCACACTGGAGTAGGGTATTACACCACAATGGTGGCCCGAACCAGTATAAACCTTGTGTCTCTTTTGTTGCAGGTTCGTCGACCTACCCTTTGGGATCGCGGTAAGGCTGAGGGCGTGATTAGGTAGGGAGAGATCTTCGTGCGCACCCCAGTGTTCGAACCTTAAGGGTTCTGCAGGAACCCGGAACCCGACACTGTGGGATGTCCTTGAAAAGATCAATGAAGGAGTGTCAACTCAAAAGGAAGCTGGAATTGATACTCTTCGTGTGAAGTTCAATCGCTTCAAGCTCATTGGAAATGAAAACTGGCAGCAATCCTTCGATCGCCTCAGTGACATAGCAAAGGAACTTCGAGGACTCGGCGCCAAAGACATCACTGACCATGAAGTTGTTAAGAAACTGCTTCGATCTCTTGACACCTCATTTGACATGCTGTTTCTGATGATTTGTGAATGCCCTGATTTCAAGAACCTCAACTCTGTTGATGTTATGGAGAGACTGAACACTCACGAAGAACAAGAAGAAGAAAAGAGAGATATGTAAGGCTCAACTCAATGCAAAACCATGCTCTCAAGGTTGTGGCTGATTCCTCCTCCGATGGAAATGCCGAAGAAGATTCTGATGATCCAGAACAACTCAACAAGGATCTCGCACTAATCACAAACTGATTGCAACGTTTCCATACAAAGAGCCAGTTCCAGAAAAGAAGTTCAAGCAACTCTGGAGGTTCAAAACCTACCGGAGAATACACCTGTTTCAAGTGTAAAAAGCCAAGACACTTCATTTCGGACTAGCCTCTCTGGGAAGCTGAAATCCGTGCGAGTGGGAGATATGACTCGAGCAACTATCGAAGCAAAGGCAAGAGCAAGAACTATGACTCCGATGATGAGAAGAAAACTAAGAAGTTTTTCAACAAGAAGGACAACTCTACCTCAAAATCTTCGTCAAGATCTTCATCAAAGAATCCTTCCAAGTCATCCTCCAACCACAAGAGTACCTATCGCAAGGCCAAGGTATGCATCAGCAAGGATATGGATTCTTAAGAAGAAGAATCGTCTGCTTCCAAAGAAGAAAATGAGTCTGATGAGATTCCGACTCAGTCATGGCTGGCATAGCATGCGCCTATTCCCGGGAAACGAATTTCTTTGGGAACCCATTAAGTGATGATGAAACTCCTACCTACTTCTTCATGGCCAAAGCCTCGAAAGAAAAGGTAACCGTCAAACATTAGAAGGTTCACTCCAGTGATCAATATTCTTGTGATGAGGATGACCATGCTAAGTTGATCAAAATTTCCAACATTCAACAAAACTCTCTTGAGAAAATTGAGAAGACCCTCAAGAAGTTTGAAGGGTTGTTGGTCGAGGAGATTGAAAAGAATCAGTCGCTGAACGAAGAGTATGCTATTCTCAAGTCACGAATGGATGAACTCACAACTCGTCATGATTTTCTCTCAGCAGACCAGGAGAGATTGACCTATGATTTCCAGAAAATGAAATAGGAACTCGAGGCATTGAGAGAGGCTCATGAAGACTTGTTGAGAGAAAATTCCATTCTCGCTCAACAACTCAAGGAGAAACCTGAAGTATTTGAGCCACCATGTTTAAAATGTCTTGAAAGAAACAATGGTGAATCTACTACTGAATCATCTGTGAGTGCTAACCCCTCAATCGAACAAAATAGTTCTATTTCTGATGAAAATGCTAGTTGAAGGATCTTCTTCAGACAAGAATGTTCAAATCTCTCAAAGGGCATCAAACCCTTTGCGATGTTTCGAAGAAATCCGTTCTTCACAAAAATCCCCGAAAGGAAGGGATCAGTTTTGAAAGGAAACTGAATGACAATGGAACTTATTGGGAACCACATCAATATCCTTAGATTGTGTGGGTTCCTGCAAAGAGCAAAACGCTCGACCCAACATTACTTTTAGGATATAACTTTCCCATTTCTGAATATCCTGAGGATGATTCCCTGGACAAATATAAGTTGTTCAAAGATCAACATGGTGAAACAATTGCTCGCTATATTGGACCGAACAACAGAAATGGCTCCCCAAAGAAAGCCATTTGGGTGCCTAAGAAAACTATTGATGCCCTGCCTATTTCTACTCGTCTAACCATGCAGGAGGAAAGAATTTGACAGAACGCATATATGCATACAGGATACAATCACTATTCTCATTCATCTAGCAGGAATTTTAATGCTTATTCCTTCAATTATTCTCGCTCCTCATCGAGCAACAACTATGCTTATCAAAAGAAATCATATCCTGCTCATTCATTTGTTTTCAAGCTACCTGCAAATATGTGGGTGGTTAAGAGAGCTTAATTCTTCTGCAGGACTATGTCTCCGGGTGTACTGAATGGATTATGGACAGTGGATGCACTAGTCATATGACCGGAGACAAGTCATTGTTTGTTGACCCCAACTTAACTACTTCTCCTCTGAAGTATATCACTTTTGGCGACAACAACAAAGGGAAGGTAATTGGCTTAGGTAAAATTGTTATTTCCAAGGACAAACCTATTGATGATGTGCTACTTGTTCAATCCCTTGGATTCAATCTTACATCAGTTGGCAAGTTATGTGATTTAGGCATGCTAGTATTATTCTCTATATCCAAATGCATTGTCTTTATGGCCTCTGACCGTTCCTTCGTATTTGAGGGAATTAGAAAGGGTGATCTTTATATTGTGGATTTCTCCAAGGATCCCTCAGTCCAAACTTGTTTGCTTGCAAAAGCAACCGAAGGATGGCTGTGGCACCGTATACTTGGTCATGCAGGTATGAGAAACTTGCAAAATCTGGTGAAGAAAAATCATCTTCGTGGCATTCCTGATGTGAAATTTGACAGGAATCGTCTCTGTGCTGCTTGTGAAGCTGGTAAATTGGCTAAGAAACATCATTCATCCAAGACAGTCATGACCACAACAAGACCACTGGAAATTCTTCATATGGATTTATTCGGTCCCCAAAATTATGCAAGCTTCGGTGGCAGTCATCATGGTCAGGTTATTGTTGATGATTTCTCTCGATACACTTGGGTATTCTTCCTTGAAGACAAGACTGGTACTCAAGATATCTTCAAAAGTTTTGCTAAGAAGGCCCACAATGAATATGATGTGCAAATCAAGCATGTCAGAAGTGACAATGGAATTGAGTTAAAGAATACTCACATTGCTGAATTTCTCGATGATCATGGCATCACTCATGAGTTCTTTGCTGCTTACACTCCTCAACAAAATGGAGTTGTTAAACGGAAGAGCAGAACTCTAATTGAAATGGCAAGAACAATGCTCAGTGAGTATAAAACTCCCATTTGTTTCTGGGCTGATGCCATTAACACTGTTTGTCATGTTATCAATCGTGTTTATCTTCACAAGTTCCTTAAGAAAACTCCACATGAGCTTATCACTGGCAAGAAACCAAATGTTTCTTATCTTCGTGTTTTTGGTGCACCTTGCTATATTCTTGATCTGAATCATTCTTCCAAGTTTGCACCTAAGGCACATGAAGGTTTTCTTCTTGGTTATGGCTCAAACTCGCATACGTAACGAGTCTATAACTCTCACCACATGAAAGTTATGGAAACGGTAATGTGTGGTTTGATGAATCTAATGACTCTCAAAAGGATCACTAGCCAAATGTGATAGATGAACCACTGATATCGAACGCAATTCAGCAAATGGCCATTGGGAGTGCCAAGCCTGTTGAAGGAAATGCACCTGAGTCATCTGATGATGATGCTCCCATGACTCGAAGTAGAACTCATCAAGCCTCTGCCGAAGCAAATGCTCCTCCAAATGGAAATGGCAAACAGAACACAAATGCCGATCAAAATGGCAATCCTGAAGGAAATGATGATACAAATGCAGATGCTGACGATAAGTCGTTGATCCCTTACTAATTCTCGATGAACTTGAAAATCCAGGTTATCGACCCATAAGTCGTTCATGTACTCATTTGGCTAACTATTGTGTCGGTTTATCCTTTGTTTCATTAGCAGAACCTACCAAATATGACGAGGCCATGAATGATCCAGATTGGATGAATGCCATGCAAGTGGAGTTGGTGCAATTTGAATTAAAAGATGTATTTTTTTGAGCAAACACAGTGGGGAAAGGCTCCACACTGTAACTCTATTTTTCATTAATAAATGGTGGTGTTACATGGGACTGTACAAAATGAATGTGGGCAACAATAAACATATTACAATGTGTCCAACCATGATTGCACCCATCTTTTAAGCTAGGTCTTGCTTTTTTATTATTATAGTGCTATAATGCTGTTTGAAGCTTGATATGCAATTAAATGATGTATGGGAACTGGTTGACAAACCGAATCCCAAGAAGCACAATATCATCAGCACAAAATGGATCTTTCGCAACAAGCAAGATGAAAATGGTGTTATGGTAAGAAACAAGGCACGACTTGTTGCTCAAGGGTACACACAGGTAGAAGGCATTGATTTTGGTGAAACATATGCTCCTGTTGCACGCCTTGAGGCAATTTGCATTCTACTTGCTTATGCAAATTACAATGATATCCTGCTATATAAAATGGATGTGAAAAGTGCTTTCCTCAATGGGGAAATTGATGTGGAAGTCTATGTTTGACAACCAGCTGGCTTTGAACACCCTGACTTTCCTAACAAAGTTTTCAGGTTGAAGAAAGCCGTATATGGTCTAAAACAAGCCGCTTGAGCTTGGTATGCCACTCTGATGAAGTTTTTGATTGACAAGGGGTTCAAACCAGGATCCAATGATCCCACAGTTTTTATTCGTGCAGTTGAAGATGATTTATTCGTCTGTCAAATCTTTGTGGACGAAATTATCGTCGGCTGCACTAACAATGCTTCCAACTTATAATTCGGGAAAATGATGTTTGATAAATATCAAATGTCAATGATGGGTGGACTCAAATTCTTTCTTGGACTGCATATACATCAACAAACGAATGGCATATTCATTTCTTAGGAAAAGTATCTGAAGGAGTGTTTGAAGAAGTTCAAAATGCAAGATTCCAAAATGAAGGGCTATAAAACTCCAATGCCCATGAATGGTAAGCTAGATGCAGATATGTACGGTAAGGATTATGATCAGAAGGCCTATCGTTCGATGATTGAATCTCTTCTGTACCTATGTGCATCTAGACCTGACATTATGTTGAGTGTTTGCATGTGTGCCCACCATCAAGCTGCACCGAAAGAATCGCATCACCAAGCGGTCAAGCGCATTCTGAGATATTTGGCTCACACCCACCTTAGGTTTATGGTATCCTAAGGGAGCACAGTTTGATCTTGTTGGTTATTCAGACTCGGATTGGGCTGGTGACTTGGTTGATAGGAATCTACTTCGGGGACATGTCATTTCCTTTGTAGATCCTTGGTATGTTGGTATTCAAGGAAGCAGAATTGTGTATCTCTTTCTATGGCTGAGGCCGAATATATTGCTGCTGGCTCTTGTTGCACTCCGTTATTGTGGATGAAGCAGACACTGAAGGATTATGGCATCAAGGTCAAGCATATACCTCTTTATTGTGATAATGAGAGTGCTATCAAAATTGCACACAATCCTATGCATCATTCTCGCACGAAGCACATTGCCATCACACATCACTTTATTCGTGATCATGTGGCTCGAGAGGATATTGTTGTCAATCACGTCAAGACCGAAGACAATCTTGCCGATATCTTCACCAAGCCTCTTGACGTGAAAAGATTGTGTGCGTTACGATGCGAGATAAATATCCTAGACTTTGCAAATGCGTAGTAAGCTGGACTCGGCACCCGTGCTAACACTTCCACATCTTTGAAAGGAATGGGTGCATAACACTCGAAGAGTCTGAAACTTTCGACAAAGTGAAAGTTTCTTTCTAAGAGTGAATACATTAACAAAGAACTAGACTAACCGGGTGCCATGATAATTATGCGATGCTCTGGGTCATACAGTTCTTAAACGGTGGGTTAAACCACCAGAAATTTTCTTCGATGAGTTTCTTTTCAATTCAATGGATTTGACTTCTACCCGAATGCATTTCTCTCATTGCTATTTGCTCGGTTTCCTTTGTTCTTTGCTGAGTGAAATGCCTAGGACCCTGTTTTCCCTCTAATCTATCTCTTCTAGCCTATGTTGTTCCATTACAAATGCTCAATTTCATCTAGCATGAAACTCATCTGGTGTCCTTGACCACGATTTTTTTGGACCGAACTTTAATCTGTTTTGGCAAAAGCCATCCAAAGTTTGGGCTTTCCCGCCCAAGTTAGGGCCCGTTCTGTGGCGGTTGCCACGTGATGCACGTCAGCTACCAGTACATCATATCCGTTGAATTGCAATCGTCCCCGTACATAAACCGTTTGATCGTAACCTCGGCGTGCTACTTTCCTCGCCTATATAAACTGCACCACCCCCTTCGTCCTCCTTCCTTCTTTCTCCTTGCCCCCTCTCTCCATCGAAACCCATGCCTCACTGCTCCTCCTTGAGGTTGACGCCGACGACCCCTTCACCGCTTAGCTGCCGGAAAGAGGTCACTGGAGTCATTCCACGCCGCTGCAGGATATCTTCTCCCTCGTGCCGCCGTAGCTGCTGAACGACACCAAGCTAGGGTACGTGTAGTTCATGCTCGAACTTCCTTCCTTCCGATTCGAGTTTGTCCGTGGTTAATTTTCACCAATTTTACTGCTTATCTTAGATCTAGGTTTTTACTTCCGTAGTGCGGATGTGGTTTGTAGTTTTTCCTCGCATGCAAATCTGTCAGATCTAGGGTTTGTGATTATGGTTCACTAGATCGATCTATATGTTTCATTCTATCGAAACAGTTCTCAAGTTCTGTGTCTGATTTTTCCTCAAAATGCTTTGTTCGAGAAAATCTTTTGCTATGAGCATTTTTGACTCTGTCCCCATTTTCCCTCGCTTCTATTCTCTTTCACGGGTCAATGTAGTAAGTTGCAGCTTCGGCCAAAATTCACAGTATGGTTGACGATGAAGAAGCTTTCATGGGAACTACTGATGAGTCCAAAGCACCAAAGGGCCCAACAGTAGGCCCATCAACAAGAAAAGGGAAACGTGCCAAACAAAACACAAATGAGCAATAAGCAGATTCCCCGAAGAAAAGGAGAGGTGGTAGACAACCAACCAAAACATAGCTAAGCTTGTTTCTCACGATGAATATAACACCGTTCCAGGAGAAGATTCAAATCAGAGAAAAGGTTGTCTGCAAAAGATTCGGTGCCACTGGGTCAAGAAATGGTTTAACTACAAGATGGTTCACCCTCGGCACGCCAAGAACTTTGCCTTCCACCCCCATGGGGTGACTGTCGCGAGATTGGACTCATTCGAGTTGGTGGACCACAGCAAAGCCCTCCACCACCTCTTGATGCTCATGAAACTACCATCAAGACTCCAGATTCCTATCCTGAAGAAAGGGACAAGTGCCTCAAGAATGCTAAGAAGCGTGCCAAGAAGGGCGCCAAAGATCAAGCAAAGGAAGAAGAAAATCGTCGTCCCATCAAGTTAGACGTTGTCGGATCACGGGTTCTGGCAAAACCGTCAAGGTCCGAACACTGGGGTGCGCACGGAGATTTCCTCCCTACCGTTCCATGCCCTAGCTTGCTAAGATCTCGCGGACGAACTCGATGAACTCACAGCACCAAGTACACAAGATTTATACTGGTTCGGGCCACCGTCGTGGTGTAATACCCTACTCAAGTGTGGTGGTGGTGGATTGCCTCTTGGGCTGATGATGAACAGTACAAAGGGAAGAACAACCTCCTGAGGTTGAGGTGTTCTTGTGCTTGACGAACTTGTGTGGGTGAGATGCCTCTCAATGAGTTATCAGATGCCCCCTACTGTGGTGGCTAGTTCTAGTTATATAGGCCCTGGTCCTCTCCCCAAATATTGAGTGGGAATGGATCCAACAACGACCAATTTGAAAGGTGACAGCTAGTATAGCTTATCCTGACAAAAGCGGTCTTCGCCTGCGAAAAGCTTTGGTGGTGACGCCGTCTTGGGCTCCATGGTGACCTCCGTCCTACCGTCCTTGTCGGATTTCGGGTTCCGGTAGACCCTTGAGGTTCGAACACTGGGGTGCGCGCAGAGGTTTCGCCCTCTATCTACCTGCTCCTCGCCGAATCGCTAGGATCTAAACTACGAAAGAATCAACACAAGAGAAACGGGGTTTATACTGGTTCAGGCCACCATTGTGGTGTAATACCCTACTCCAGTGTGTGGTGTGGTGGATTGCCTCTTGGGCTGATGATGAACAACACAAGGAAGAACATCCTCGCGAGGGTCCATTCTTGACTGATGCGATGAACTGCTAGGAGGAGTTCAGTCGCTCTATCTACTGGTTTCTTGGTGAGGATCCAGATGCCTCTACCCTGGGGGTGGCTAGTCCTATTTATATGCAAAGGCCCTGGGCCTCTCCCCAAATATTGAGCGGGAAGGGCGCCAACAATTGGCCATTTTGATGGGGAACAGCGGGTACACCTATCCTGACTAAAGTTGGTCCTCGCCTGTCAAAAGCTCTGGTGGTGACGCCTGCTTGGGCTCCACAATGACTTCCTCCCTGCCGTTGGGCTGGTCTTGGTCTCATTGCACCGAAATGGGTGCCTTTGCTTGATGCTCTCGCCTGTGCTTGTTCCCTTTGCACCAAAGAGGAAAGGAGGACACTGCATGGGCTGGCGCCCGACTGGCGCCCTTGGTCGTCATGGCTTGCGTCATGGGCACCTCACGAGGTATCCTGCCTTGAACTCTCCGCCTCCTCGTGAGCCCGCCTGATGAGGCTGTGCCTGAGGAAGCTCCTTGTCATCCGCCCCGCGAGGCTTGGCCCCTCGCGAGGGTCTTAAGCTTGTGTTGATGAAGATGGGCCGCGCTAGGCCTCCTTTGAGCCACGCCGCAGGCCGCAGGCAGGCAAGTCTGGGGACCCCCGTTCCCAGAATGCCGACAGTAGCCCCCGGGCCCATGGCGCGCCCGGACTTGGCCGAGCAGAGAGGCGAAAGGGCAAGTGCGAAGCATCGCGGGACCTAACAGCCTGCGGCCTTGGGCGCCGCGTGACAGTTGATTGGACGTGGGCGCCTCCGCTTCCCCATGACGCCTCGGCAACTGCACGGATTCGACAAGTCCCTACATGCAAAGCGGGTCATGATTACCTGTGATCGTGGAGGTCGACGGTTGGCCTTCGCCGGCTATAAGCACGGAACGGCGCGCGCCCTTCTAGTCTATCCCCTCTCGCTTCTCCTTCTTCTCCATGGCTTCGCGAAGGAAGTTCTCGGCCGCAGAGAAAGGAAAAGCTCGCCAGGTCGAGTCTACCTCTCCCCCGCCCAAGCGCGGTCGAGGTCGCCCCCGCAAACATCCTGTGGCCTCCACGGCGGCCCCCCGCGGTCGCGGAGGTGGCTCTCTGCGCGGTGATGAGCGGCTGGCCATGGTTGGGGGGCGTGCTCCGGCCGTGCGACACCCGAGGCCGCGCTTCCATACTGCGGAGGTGCTGCCGGAGTTCATTGTGTGGGCGGCGGAGCGAACCAGCGCCCGGCTTCAGCTCCGTCGCTTCCTCCTAGGTGAGCTCCCAGCTGGTGCCCTGGGCGGCCTCTGGCTCCAGGTAGATGGCTGCTGTAGCCGGGCCTTGTGGGCTTCGCTGGAGGTCTCCGCAGCCGGGAGCCTGGCCTTGACCCGCGGCCGGCAGACGTTTGCCCGCGCGCGTGGCCTGAGCCGCCGGTGCACTCTACACTTCAAGTTCGACGGTGACGCCACCCTCTATGTGAGGGTGTTTGGGGAAGATGGTCGCCGTGCAGGGTGCTGCCCTGAAGACGACGACTGTGGCCGGGGACCCAGCCTCGGTGAGGACGGAGAGGACAGCGCACGCGTGGTTGGTGGCGCCCGGGACTCCTCAAGCTTCACCAGCTCTTCTTCGGGTAGCGACTCTTCTAGCAGCGGCCGCGGTCAGCCTCCACGCCGTTGTGCCTGCTGGGAGGGCGGCAACGGGTCTGCCCACTGTCGCGCCCCGGTGAAGCGCGAGAGGGAGTCTGCCTGAGCTCCGGAGGCGGCTCGAGTCTTCCCTGAGGGCCGGCGTAGGGCGAGCTTCACCCGATTTGTTCTTTCCTTTCTTTTCTCCTGCGCAAAAAAGACAGCAGTGTGGGGCCCCGTGGGGGCGTGTTCGGGTTGTCGTCATCAATTATTGTACTATTTCTGTTATTTCGGTATTGTTCCTTTCTGTCGCATGCCCGTGCGTAGGTAATCTCCAGCCTCAACCGTGGGGGCGACCGACCCAGGCCCTGTAATCGTGTCATGGTGCCCGTGAGGCATGGACTGGAGGGGCGCTCCTGTAGTGGACCTGAGCCGTGAAACCTCGAGCGATAGGTACAGGAACACTCGCGAGGGCGCCCGGGGCTCCCACCTCGCGAGCCCTTGCGCAAGAGAAATCGAGGCAGGAGAGCGAAAAAGTCAAAGAACCACAAGTCAAAAGGCGGCGATAGTTTCGATAAAACTCCAAATGAGAATGAACTAGCCAACTGCGGAAAGCAAATGAAAAAGCTGCGTCCAACACCTAGTCTAGTCTTCGATGTCTTCTCACCAGCGCGGAGCTAAGTGCTGCCACTGGGCGTGGGAGGGAGCCGCAGGGCCTGAGGCCGGCACCCCTGAGACTTCGGGGTGTGTACAACCCCAACTCATTATTACGTGAGAGTGTCACGGGCGGCGAGCTTCACAGGTGTTGGCCTTCTTCACAGGCTCCGGGCCTTTCTTCGGGGAGGCAAGCTTCACGGGCATTGGCCCTCTTCACAGGCTCCGGGCCTTTCCCAAAACGCGACAACTTCACAGGCATTCTGTTGGAAATATGCCCTAGAGGCAATAATAAATTAGTTATTATTATATTTCCTTGTTCATGATAATTGTTTATTATCCATGCTATAATTGTATTGATAGGACACTCAGATACATGTGTGGGTACATAGACAACACCATGTCCCTAGTAAACCTCTAGTTGACTAGCTCGTTGATCAATAGATGGTTACAGTTTCCTGACCATGGACATTGGATGTCGTTGATAACGGGATCACATCATTAGGAGAATGATGTGATGGACAAGACCCAATCCTAAGCCTAGCACAAAGATCGTAGTTCGTATGCTAAAGCTTTTCTAATGTCAAGTATCATTTCCTTAGACCATGAGATTGTGCAACTCCCGGATACCGTAGGAATGCTTTGGGTGTACCAAACGGCACAACGTAACTGGGTGGCTATAAAGGTGCACTACAGGTATCTCCGAAAGTGTCTGTTAGGTTGGCACGAATCGAGACTGGGATTTGTCACTCCGTGTAAACGGAGAGGTATCTCTGGGCCCACTCGGTAGGACATCATCATAATGTGCACAATGTGACCAAAGGGTTGATCACGGGATGATGTGTTGCTGTCGTGGTATTCTCACGGGGGGTGCAAGATGACATATGCCACAAGGTGGCTTCGTGTGAGGGCAAGACTGCTGCTGATAGGCCCGGGAGTAGGTATGCGAATAGCACGCGGTAGTTTACCCAGCTTCGGAGCTCTCCGGAGAGATAATACTCCTACTGCTGCATGTCTGAGTGTATCTGATATATCTGGTACAGAGTTTCTCCTAGAGCTGTATCTGAGCTTAGTGCCATAAGCATCTAGCTTGGTATATGTCTCATATGTGTATGTGAGCTAGCTAGTGGCTGGCCATGCTCATGGCCGTGAGCAGATGAGTGCTCATGCGTGAGAGTGTGTGAGTCCCTTTTCTGATGGATGGATGGAGCTAGCTTATATAGGCATGGCTAGCTTGATATGTAAGCTATGTGGGTAGCTTAGGAAGTAAGTAGGTAGGCATGGTGGGGTGTCATCCTTATCCCCTGGGTCACTTCATAAATAGTTCCAGGGGACAAGTGACATTGTACATGATGGCTGGGGTGTCACGTGAACAGTGCCAGGTACGGTCATCACGTCGGGGTCGCGTCGGGCTGTAGTCGGCAGTCGGCTGGTTGGCATAGTCGGCAGCCAGCAGTCGGCCTGGCGGCGCAGTCGGCAGCCAGCAGTCGGCCTGGTGGTGCAGTCGGCAGCCAACAGTGGGCCTGAGCGGTCGGGGAGTCGGCAGCCAGCAGTCGGCCTGGTGGCGCAGTCGGCAGCCAGCAGTCGGCCTGGTGGTGCAGCAGGCAGCCAACAGTCGGCCTGGGCGGCCAGGGAGTCGGTAGGCAGCAGTCGGCCTGGTGGCACAGTCGGCAGCCAGCAGTCGGCCTGGTGGTGCAGTCGGCAGCCAGCAGTCGGCCTGGTGGTGCAGTCAGCAGCCAGCAGTCAACAGCCGGCCAGGTAGTTGGACTGAGGGGCTTTGCTAGCCCCGATGTCTTGAAATATCGTCTTGCCGTCTTTGGGGTATCCGTGTCCAATTACTCCGACAGTAGCCCCCAAGCCTCCGGGCAACTTGGCAAAGTTGGGCGGAGGTTTTTTGGCGAGTCTTCGTGGAAATGATCATGAAAAAAGACAAAGTTAGTCCACGCAGATATATCAAATGATTGCTTTTAGAATTGCAAGTTTTATGCGGAGGGTGCCGACTCGGTTTCGTCCGAGCCCCTTAATCTTTTTCGTGTTCGCTCCGCTTTTTGGATTGTGCTCTCGCTCGCCGGACAGCCGCTCTGCGGTCTGTGGCTAAGAGTGGGCCGCGAAGTGGAGTGTACAGTACTCAAAGTCTGGGAGCAGATTCAACCGAGTAGATATTTGTAAAGGAAACGGTCGAGTCACCCGAAGCGTTTTTCTTTCCATACGTTTTTCGCGTGGGTGGCCTCCAGCGTTCACTCTTGCCAGTCGGACAGCCGCTCTGCGGTCTGTAACTGAGAGTGGGCCTTTGGTACCACGCACGCTACTAAGCCGTCTGCGGAAACTAACGTCTCAGGCCAAGCGGCCAGCCCCCGGGCCAACTCTGGCTGGCGCCGGGGCGAACAGTGATGCAACTGTAATGAAATGCGGAGATAGTTCCCCGAGCATCGCTCGGGGTTATCCGTGCTTGCGTGATGCAAAAATATGCAGGTGAGGAGCTCACATTGATTTTCGTGTAGCCGAGGTGGAGTTTGCCTAAGACAGCCGGCGCGGCTCGGCGCTAATGGAGCGCGCCGGCGCACCCGCTGGGTGTGGCCTTCGAGCCCCTGGGTGCTCGAAGCGGGGCCCCGGCCGGTCAGGCTCGACCGGCCAGGCGGTGAGGCGTCTTGCAACGCCCTTCTTCTTCTTTTTCTCTTCTGCCGGCTACTGGCAGCCGGACAAAACTCTTCTCTTGTCTGCATTCTTCGCGGGGGTACGCCAGCGCACCCGCTGGGTGTAGCCCCGAGATTCGGGCTGACTGCTGAGCAGTCAGGCCGGATCTCCCGAAAACTACTTTGTCTTCTTTCTCGCGGGGGCGCGTCAGCGCACCCGCTGGGTGTAGCCCCCGAGATTCGGGCCGACTACTGAGCAGTCGGGCCGGATCTCCAGGCGACTACTTTGTCTTCCTCTCTTTTCTCTTCGTCCGCCGGCTATGCGCAGCCGGACCGACTCGTCAGTCACCCAGGCAGCGAGGCGGGCAGACGAACCAGCCGGCCGAGCGGCGATGCAGGCGGTCGACCGGAGCAGTTGGCTGGACTGCAGTCTTGCGTAGTGAGATCCTTCTCTCTCTCTTTTTTAGCACCCGGACATTTTATACTCGGCCGGGCACCCCGAAACTTTTCTCCAGCCGGCCCCATTTTTTTATTTTCTTTTAGCAGCCGGCCCGTAGACTTTTCTCCAGCCGGCCATGCCCTTTCTTTTTTCTTTTTTAGCCGAGTGGCCAACCGGCCTTCTGCTTTTTTCTCCGGGCACCCGGCCGCAACAGGTGGCTGGACCGGGAGCGCACCAGCCGGCGGCAGGGGAGGCCGGCTGCGGGGGAGCTGGCAGGCGGCGAAGCCGGCCGTCCGGGTCGCGGCGGAGACGGTGGGCGGCGAAGCCGGCCGTCCGGGTCGCGGCGGAGAAGGCGGGTGGCGAAGCCGCAAGCAGGCGCGGGAGGCAAGGCGGGGCCGGCACGGGGAAGCGGCCGGAGGCGTGGCGACGGACACCGGCGCGGCCGGGGGCGGAGCAGGCCGGGCGTGGGAGCCGGCGGCCGGGGCAACAGCGATGCGGCCGAGTGCGGGGCGGAGCCGGCGCAGGCACGCAGAGGCGTGGAGCCGGCGCGGAGCGAGCGGCAGTCGGCACGGGGCGTGCGAAGGCGCCGATGGGCGTTGTTGGTGGAGACGGCAACGGGGCGCAGGGCGGCTTCCCAGCCGCTGGGGTGGAGAACCCGGCTGGTGGAGCGAAGCCGGCGGGCCGGGTCCATCGCGCGGGTGGGTGGCGAGGCGGCTGAGCATGGCGGAGACGGCGCTCAGGGCGGCGAACTGGCCAGTCGTACGGGAGGAGAAGCCGGCGCGGACACGACCCGAGAGAGATCGGCCGAGGCACGAGCGGAGCCGGCCCGACGCAGGCTGGGTCGCGGGGAAGCTGTGATGGGGTCGGGGCACGAAGCCGGCGCGGACACGGGGCTGGAGCATCGCCAAAGCACAGCAGCGCGGAGGCAGACCGGAACGGCGGCGGGGCCGTGGGCAGGAGCAGCAATGGCGATTGAGGCCGGGCTCGGGCAGAGACGGCGCGATGGTGGAGCAGCGCCACGGCTGGGAGCAAGGCCGCGCGACGACGGGCCGGCGCCACCGGAGGGTTGGAGCGCCAGGGGGGCGAGGCCGTGCGCGGGGAGGTGCTCGGGGAACCACCGGGAAGCTGCGGCTGGTTGGTGCCGTCGCTGGTACAGAAACACACCATCACCTGGGCATGGTCTAGGTGCTAGCTGAATGATGTATGGCCATCATCCGACCAATGTACAGACTGTGTGGAACTCGTATCTGGCTGTTGTATGGGATGTGGTTTGACCACTTTTGACTAGCATCTAGCTAGCTAGTGTGGATGATATATGGTGGAGTCAGCGCGCGTGTCGGCCGGAACAAGGCGCAACGCGGAGAGGAGCAGGCTCGAGCGGCGCGTGGATGGCCACGGTCGACCGAAACAAGGCCCCGCGCACGGCGCGCGCACGGACGGACGGCGTCGCAACGGTGGCAGTGAAGACGGCACAACCGACAGCGAGGGCGCGCCACCCCTCGCGGCCGCTCCGAGGGCGTGTTGGTGTCGAGCCCCCGAGCGCTACCGGAGAGACGGCGACGCCGCGGTGGAGATGACGAAGATGGTCCCGCCCGGACTGCGAAACCAGCAGCAGCGCGGTAGCATAGTACCGCCCCACGGTGGGCGCCAAATATCGTGGTATTCTCACGAGGGGTGCAAGACGACATATGCCACAAGGTGGCTTCGTGTGAGGGCAAGACTGCTGCTGATAGGCCCGGGAGCGGGTATGCGAATAGCACGCGGTAGTTTACCCAGCTTTGGACCTCTCCGGAGAGATAATACTCCTACTGCTACATGTCCGAGTGTATCTGATATATCTGGTACAGAGTTGCTCCTAGAGCTGTATCTGAGCTCAGTGCCATAAGCATCTGGCTTGGTATATGTCTCATATGTGTATGTGAGCTAGCTAGTGCCGGCCATGCTCATGGCCGTGAGCAGATGAGTGCTCATGCGCGAGAGTGTGTGAGTCCCTTTTCTGATGGATGGATGGAGCTAGCTTATATAGGCATGGCTAGCTTGATATGTAAGCTATGTGGGTAGCTTAGGAAGTAAGCTAGGTAGGCATGGTGGGGTGTCATCCTTGTCCCCTAGGTCACTTCATAAATAGTGCCAGGGGACAAGTGACACTGTACATGATGGCTGGGGTGTCACGTGAACAGTGCCAGGTACGGTCGTCACGTCGGGGTCGCGTCGGGCTGCAGTCGGCAGTCGGCTGGTTGGCGTAGTCGGCAGCCAGCAGTTGGCCTGGTGGAGCAGTCGGCAGCCAACAGTCGGCCTGGGCGGCCGGGGAGTCGGCAGCCAGCAGTCGGCCTGGTGGCGCAGTCGGCAGCCAGCAGTCGGCCTGGTGGTGCAGTCAGCAGCCAACAGTCGGCCTGGGCGGCCGGGGAGTTGGCAGCCAGCAGTCGGCCTGGTGGCGCAGTCGGCAGCCAGCAGTCGGCCTGGTGGTGCAGTCGGCAGCCAACAGTTGGCATGGGCGGCCGGGGAGTCGGCAGCCAGCAGTCGGCCTGGTGGCACAGTCGGCAGCCAGCAGTCGGCCTGGTGGTGAGGTCGGCAGCCAGCAGTCGACCTGGTGGTGTAGTCAGCAGCTAGCAGTCAGCAGCCGGCCGGGTAGATGGACTGAGGGGCTTTGCTAGCCTCGATGTCTTGAAATATCGTCTTGCCGTCTTTGGGGTATTCGTGTCCAATTACTCCGACAGTTACGGAACGAGTAAAGAGACTTGCCGGTAACGAGATTGAACAAGGTATCAGTATACCGACGATTGAATCTCGGGCAAGTACAATACCGTTAGACAAAGGGAATTGTATACGGGATCGATTGAGTCCTTGACATCATGGTTCATCCGATAAGATCATCATGGAACATGTGGGAGCCAACATGGGTATCCAGAGCCCGCTGTTGGTTATTGACCGGAGAACGTCTCGGTCATGTCTGCATGGTTCCCGAACCCGTAGGGTCTACACACTTAAGGTTCGATGACGCTAGGGTTATAAAGGAAGTTTGTATGGGGTTACCGCATGTTGTTCGGAGTCCCGAATGAGATCCCGGACGTCACGAGGAGTTCCGGAATGGTGCGGAGGTAAAGATTTATATATGGAAAGTCCTATTTTGGCCACCGGAAAATGTTCGGGGTTTTTTGGTATTGTACCGGGAAGGTTCTAGAAGGTTCCGGAGTGGGGCCCACCTGCATGGGGGACCCACATGAACGTGGGTAGTGGGGGCAAGGCCCCACACCCCTGGTCAAGGCGCACCAAGATCCCCCTTAGAAGGAATAAGATCATATCCCGAAGGGATAAGATCAAGATCCCTAAAAATGGGGGATAACAATCGGTGGGGAAGGAAATGATGGGATTTCTTTCCTTCCACCTTTGCCAACGCCTCAATGGACTTGGAGGCCAAGAAACCAGCCCCCTCCACCCCTGTATATAGTGGGGAGGCGCATGGGAGCTTTACAAAAGTTCTAGCGCAGCCCTCCCCCTCTCCCAAGTCCTCTTCCTCTCCGGCGGTGTTTGGCGAAGCCCTGCAGGATTGCCACGCTCCTCCACCACCACCACGCCGTTGTGCTGCTGCTGGATGGAGTCTTCCCCAACCTATCCCTCTCTCCTTGCTGGATCAAGGCATGGGAGACGTCACCGGGTTGTACGTGTGTTGAACGCGGAGGTGCCGTCCGTTCGGCACTAGGATCTCCGGTGATTTGGATCACGACGAGCATGACTCCTTCAACCCCGTTCTCTTGAACGCTTCCGCTTAGCGATCTACAAGGGTATGTAGATGCACTCTCCTTCCTCTCATTTCTGGTTTCTCCATAGATAGATCCTGGTGACACGTAGGAAAATTTTGAATTTCTGCTCCGTTCCCCAACAGTGGCATCACGAGCTAGGTCTATTGCGTAGATTCTTTGCACGAGTAGAACACAAAGTAGTTGTGGGCGTTGATTTTGGTCAATATGCTTACCGTTACTAGTCCAATCTTGTTTCGACGGTATTGTGGGATGAAGCAGCCCGGACCGACCTTACACGTACACTTACGTGAGACAGGTTCCACCGACTGACATGCACTTGGTGCATAAGGTGGCTAGCGGGTGCCAGTCTCTCCCACTTTAGTCGGAACGGATTCAATGAAAAGGGTCCTTATGAAGGGTAAATAGCAATTGGCATATCACATTGTGGTTTTGCGTAGGTAAGAAACGTTCTTGCTAGAAACCCATAGCAGCCACGTAAAACATGCAAACAACAATTAGAGGACGTCTAACTTGTTTTTGCAGGGAATCCTATGTGATGTGACATGTCCAAGAAGAATGTGATGAATGATATGTGATGTATGAGATTGATCATGTTCTTGTAATAAGAATCATGACTTGCATGTCGATGAGTATGACAACCGGCAGGAGCCATAGGAGTTGTCTTTATTTATTGTATGACATGCGTGTCATTGAACAACGCCATGTAATTACTTTACTTTATTGCTAACCGGTAGCCATAGTAGTATAAGTAATAAGTTGGCGAGACAACTTCATGGAGACACGATGATGGAGATCATGGTGTCATGCCGGTGACGATGATGATCATGGAGCCCTGAAGATGAAGATCAAAATGAGCAAAATGATATTGGCCATATCATGTCACTTTTTGATTGCATGTGATGTTTATCATGTTTATGCATCTTATTTGCACGACGGTAGTAAATAAGATGATCCCTCATTAAAATTTCAAGAAAGTGTTCCCCCTAACTGTGCACCGTTGCGAAAGTTCGTTGTTTCGAAGCACCACGTGATGATTGGGTGTGATAGATTCTTACGTTCACATACAACAGGTGTAAGCCAGATTTACACACGCGAAACACTTAGGTTGACTTGACGAGCCTAGCATGTACAGACATGGCCTCGGAACACAAGAGACCGAAAGGTCGAGCATGAGTCATATAGTAGATACGATCAACATGAAGATGTTCACCAATGATGACTAGTCCGTCTCACGTGATGATCGGACACGTCCTAGTTGACTCGGATCATGTAATCACTTAGATGACAAGAGGGATGTCTATCTGAGTGGGAGTTCATTAGATGAACTTAATTATCCTGAACATAGTCAAAAGATCTTTGCAAATTATGTCGTAAGCTCGCGCTTTAGTTCCACTGTTTAGATATGTTCCTAGAGAAAATATAGTTGAAAGAATCGAGTGGGAGTTGATCTTCCAGATGAGATAGTGATGTTTCTCCAAAGTCATTGCCACCAAGCTGCTAGAGCTTCGTGATGAACTATACCATATCAGGGATAGATATGATGATCCTTGAGGTATTCACGATGTTTGACACCGCGAAAGTAGAAATCAAGGAGCATCAATTGTTGATGGTTGGTGAAACCACTAGTTTCAAGAAGGGAAGGGCAAGAAGGGATACTTCATGAAACAGAAAATCAGCTGCTGCTCCAGTGAAGAAACCCAAGGTTGAACCCAAACCCGAGACTAAGTGCTTATGTAATAAGGGGAACAGCCACTGGAGCAGAATTACCCTAGATACTTGGTAGATGAGAAGGCTGGCAAGGTCGATAGAAGTATATTGGATATACATTATGTTAATGTGTACTTTACTTGTACTCCTAGTAGCACCAGGGTATTAGATACCGGTTCGGTTGCTAAGTGTTAGTAACTCGAAATAAAAGCTACGGAATAAACGGAGACTAGCTAAAGGTGAGCTGACGATATGTCTTGGAAGTGTTTCCAAGTTTGATGTGATCAAACATCGCACGCTCCCTCTACCATCAAGATTAGTATTAAACCTGAATAATTGTCATTTGGTGTTTGCGTTGAGCATAGACATGATTGGATTATGTCTATCGCAATACGGTTATTCATTTAAGGAGAATAATGGTTACTATATTTATTTGAATAATACCTTCAATGGTCTTGCACCTAAAATGAATGGTTTATTGAATCTCGATTGTAGTTATACACATGTTCATGCCAAAAGATATAAGATAGTAATGATAGTACCACTTACTTGTGGCACTGCCATGTAAGTCATATTAGTATAAAACGCATGAAGAGGCTCCATGTTGATGGATCTTTGGACCCACTCATTTTAAAATGTTTGAGACATGCGAACCATGTCTATTGGTGTATATGCATGAAGAAACTCCATGCAGATGGATCGTTTGGACTCACTTGATTTTGAATCACTTGAGACATGCAAATCATACCACATGGGCAAGATGACTGAAAGGCCTAGGTTTCAGTAAGATGGAACAAGATAGCAACTTGTTGGAAGTAACACATTTTGATGTGTGCATTCCAATGAGTGCTGAGGCATGCAGTGAATATCATTATGTTCTTACTTCACAGATGATTTGAGTAGATACTAAGTATATTTACTTGATGAAACACAAGTCTGAATTATTGAATGGTTCAAGTAATTTCAGAGTGAAGTTGAAGATCATCATGACAAGAGGATAAAATGTCTATGATATGATCATAGAGATGAGTATCTGAGTTATGAGCTTTGGCACACAATTAAGATATTGTGGAAATTGTTTCACAATTAATACCGCCTGGAACACCATAGTGTGATGGTGTGTCCGAACATTATAGTTGCATCCTATTGGATATGGTGCGTACCATGGTGTCTCTTATAAAATTACCACTATCATTCATGGGTTAGGCATTAGAGACAACCACACTCACTTTAATAGGGCACCACGTAATTCCGTTGAGATGACACCGTGAGAACTATGGTTTGGAGAAACCTAAGTAGTCGTTTCTTTAAAGTTTGGGGCTGCGACGCTTATGTGAAAAAGTTTTAGGTTGATAAGCTCGAACCCAAAGCGGATAAAATGCATCTTCATAGGACACCCAAAACAGTTGGGTATACCTCCTAATTCAGATCCGAAAGCAATAGGGATTGTTTCTTGAATCTGGTCCTTTCTCGAGGAAAAGTTTGTCTCGAAAGAATTGAGTGGGAGGATGGTGGAGACTTGATGAGGTTATTGAACCGTCACTTCAACAAGTGTGTAGAAGGGCACAAGAAGTTGTTCTTGTGGCGCCTACACCAATTGAAGTAGAAGCTTATGACAGTGATCATGAAGTTTTGGATCAAGTCACTACCGTACCTCGTAGGGTGACAAGGATGCGTACTACTTCAGAGTGGTACAGTAATCCTGTCTTGAAGGTCATGTTGCTAGACAATAATGAACCTACGAGCTATGGAGAAGCGATGGTGCGCCCAAATTCCGACAAATGGTTAGAAGCCATGAAATCCGAGATAGGATCCATGTATCAGAACAAAGCATACTTTGATGGACTTGCCCGATTATCGGCAAGTCATTGAGATAAATGGATCTTTAAGAAGAAGACAGACATGGACGGTAATGTCACCGTCTATGAAGCTCGACTTGTGGTGAAGAGTTTTTCACAAGTTCAAGGAGTTGACTATGATGAGATTTTCTCATCCGTAGCAATGCTTAAGTCCATTGGAATCATGTTAGCATTAGCTGCATTTATGAAATCTGGCAGATGGATGTCAAGACAAGTTTCCTTACCAGTTTTTGTAAGGAAAGGTTGTATGTGATACAATCAGAAAAGTTTTGTCGATCCTAAGGATGCTAAAAGGTATGCTAGCTCCAGCAATCCTTTTAAGGACTGGAGTAAGCATCTCGGAGTTGGAATGTACACTTTGAAGAGATGATCAAAGATTTTGGGTTTATACAAAGTTTATGAGAAACTTGTATTTCCAAAGAAGTGAGTGGTAGCACTATAGAATTTCTGATGAGTATATGTTGTTGACATATTGTTGATCAGAAATGATGTAGAATTTCTGGAAAGCATATAGGGTTATTGAAAGATGTTTTTCAATAGAAAACCTGGATTAAGCTACTTGGACATTGAGCATCAAGATCTATAAGGATAGATCAAAATGCTTAATAATACTTTCAAATGAGCACGTACCTTGACATGATCTTGAAGGTGTTCAAGATGGATCAGTCAAAGAAGGAGTTCTTGCCTGAGTTGTAAGGTAAGAAGTTAAGACTTAAAGCTCGACCACGGCAGAAAAGAGAGAAAGGACGAAGGTCGTCCCCTATGCTTTAGACGCAGGCTCTACAGTATGATATGCTAAGTACCGCACCTGATGTATGCCTTGCCACATGTCTGGCAAGAGGGTACAAAGGTGATCAAGGAGTGGATCACCAGATAGCGGTCAAAATTATCCTTAGAGGAATAAGGATATGTTTCTCGATTATGGAGGTGACAAAGAGTTCGGCGTAAAGGGTTACGTCGATGCAAGCTTTAACACCTATCTGAATGACTCTGAGTAGCAAACCGGATATGTATAGTAGAGCGACCATTTGGAATAGGTCCATGTGGAGCGTGGAAGCAGCATTTACAATATGACCTAGAGATTTGCGAAGTACATACAGATCTGAATGATGCGGAACCGTTGACTAAAACCTCTCTCACAAGCAAAACATGATCAAACCCCAGAACTCATTGAGTCTTAATCACATGATGATGTGAACTAGTTTAATGACACTAGTAAACTCTTTGGATGTTGGTCACATGGCGATGTGACGTGTGAGTGTTAATCACATGGCGATTTGAACTAGATTATTGACTCTAGTGCAAGTGGGAGACTGTTGGAAATATACCCTAGAGGCAATAATAAATTAGTTATTATTATATTTCCTTGTTCATGATAATCGTTTATTATCCATGCTATAATTGTATTGATAGGAAACTCAGATACATGTGTGGGTACATAGACAACACCATGTCCCTAGTAAACCTCTAGTTGACTAGCTCGTTGATCAATAGATGGTTACAGTTTCCTGACCATGGACATTGGATGTCGTTGATAATGGGATCACATCATTAGGAGAATGATGTGATGGACAAGACCCAATCCTAAGCCTAGCACAAAGATCGTAGTTCGTATGCTAAAGCTTTTCTAATGTCAAGTATCATTTCCTCAGACCATGAGATTGTGCAACTCCCGGATACCGTAGGAATGCTTTGGGTGTACCAAATGTCACAACGTAACTGGGTGGCTATAAAGGTGCACTACAGGTATCTCCGAAAGTGTTTGTTGGGTTGGCACGAATCGAGACTGGGATTTGTCACTCCGTGTAAACGGAGAGGTATCTCTGGGCCCACTCGGTAGGACATCATCATAATGTGCACAATGTGACCAAAGGGTTGATCACGGGATGATGTGTTACGGAACGAGTAAAGAGACTTGCCGGTAACGAGATTGAACAAGGTATCGGTATACCGACGATCGAATCTCGGGCAAGTACAATACCGTTAGACAAAGGGAATTGTATACGGGATCGATTGAGTCCTTGACATCGTGGTTCATCCGATGAGATCATCATGGAACATGTGGGAGCCAACATGGGTATCCAGATCCTGCTGTTGGTTATTGACCGGAGAACGTCTCGGTCATGTCTGCATGGTTCCTGAACCCGTAGGGTCTACACACTTAAGGTTCGATGACGCTAGGGTTATAAAGGAAGTTTGTATGTGGTTAACGAATGTTGTTCGGAGTCCCGGATGAGATCCCGGACGTCACGAGGAGTTCCGGAATGGTCCGGAGGTAAAGATTTATATATGGGAAGTCCTATTTTGGCCACCGGAAAATGTTCGGGATTTTTCAGTATTGTACCGGGAAGGTTCTAGAAGGTTCCGGAGTGGGGACCACCTGCATGGGGGGACCCACATGAACGTGGGTAGTGGGGGCAAGGCCCCACACCCCTGGTCAAGGCGCACCAAGATCCCCCCTTAGAAGGAATAAGATCATATCCCGAAGGTATAAGATCAAGATCCCTAAAAAGGGGGGATAACAATCGGTGGGGAAGGAAATGATGGGATTTCTTTCCTCCCACCTTTGACAACGCCTCAATGGACTTGGAGGCCAAGAAACCAGCCCCCTCCACCCCTATATATAGTAGGGAGGCACATGGGAGCTTTACAAAAGTTCTGGCGCAGCCCTCCCCCTCTCCCAAGTCCTCCTCCTCTCCGGCGGTGCTTGGCGAAGCCCTGCAGGATTGCCACGCTCCTCCACCACCACCACGCCGTTGTGCTGCTACTGGATGGAGTCTTCCCCAACCTCTCCCTCTCTCCTTGCTGGATCAAGGCATGGGAGACGTCACCGGGCTGTACGTGTGTTGAACGCGGAGGTGTCGTCCGTTCGGCACTAGGATCTCCGGTGATTTGGATCATGACAAGCACGACTCCTTCAACCCCGTTCTCTTGAACGCTTCCGCTTAGCGATCTACAATGGTATGTAGATGCACTCTCCTTCCCCTTGTTGCTGGTTTCTCCATAGATAGATCTTGGTGACACGTAGGAAAATTTTGAATTTCTGCTCCGTTCCCCAACACGTTCGCCTTCTTCACAGGCTCTGGGCCTTTTTCAAAAAGATGAGCTTCACAGGCATTCGCCTTCTTCACAGGCTGTGGGCCTTTTCCAAAAAGATGAGCTTCACAGGCATTCGCCTTCTTCACAGGCTCTGGGCCTTTACGAAAAAGATGAGCTTCACAGGCATTCACCTTCTTCACAGACTCTGGGCCTTTTTCAAAAAGATGAGCTTCAGAGGCATTCGCCTTCTTCACAGGCTCTGGGCCTTTTCCCAAAAGATGAGCTTCATAGGCATTCACCTTCTTCACAGGCTCTGGGCCTTTTCTAAAAAGATGAGCTTCATAGGCATTCGCCTTCTTCACAGGCTCTGGGCCTTTTTAGGGGTAAAACCTCCGGAGGTGCTGGATGTCTCCAAGCGCGCGGAGCCGGGCCTGGAAACATGAACAACCTTGAACAGGCCCTCCCACATGGGAGAGAGCTTATGCAGTCCCTCCCTGGAGAGGACCCGCCGAAGCACGAGGTCCCCTACCTCGAGAGTTCTGGGGAGGATGTTGCGGCAGTGGTATCGCCACAGTGCTTGTTGGTACCTTGCCGCTTGCAGTGCGGCTTCTCGACGACGCTTCTCCCCTAGCACGAGGTCCATCCCCCGCATGGTGTCCTGCTGCGTCTCATTGAACGCCAGGACCCTGGCGGAACGACGCCTGACCTTGTAACGGAGGACCGCTTCGGCTCCGTAGACCAGGAAGAAGGGGGTCTCCCCAGTCGGCTTGGTCGCGGTTGTGCGGATGGACCACAACACCGACTGAAGCTCGTCGTGCCAACCTTTGCCATAGGCCTCCAGTTTCTTCTTGAACGTTCTGGTCTTGAGGCCCCTCAGGACTTCTGCATTGGCCCGCTCGGCCTGGCCGTTGCTTTGGGGGTGCGCCACCGAAGCGTAGCATACCTACGTTCCAAGGTTAGCACAGTATGTTTTGAAGAGGTTACTGGTGAACTGCGAACCGTTGTCAGTGATGATGCGGTTCGGCACCCCGAACTGGCCCACGATGCCCTTGATGAACTTGACTGCAGAACCAGCAGGGATGGTGCGGACGGCCTCGACTTCAGCCCACTTGGTGAACTTGTCCACAGCGACGTAGAGGTAGCGATAGCCCCCTGGCGCCCGAGGAAACGGGCCCAGGATATCCAGCCCCCAGACTGCAAACGACCACGTGAGGGGTATGGTTTGCAGACCTCCTGCCGTCTGATGGATCTGCTTGGCATGGAATTGGCAAGCCTCACAAGCCTTCACTAGTTCGACAGCGTCATTGAGCGTAGTAGGCCAATAGGAACCGCTGCGGAACGCCTTGCCGACGAGGGTCCGTGACGACGAATGATGCCCACAATCTCCACCGTGTATATCTGCCAGCAGTTCCTTCCCTTGCTCCCTGGTGATGCAACACAGGGACACATCATTTGGTCGTTTCCGGTAGAGCTCTCCATCCCTGATGCAGTACGCTGTAGCTTGCCGCGCCACACGCTCTGCTTCCTCCTCCTTCTCCGGCAGGGTCCCTTGCGTTAAGTAGCTCCGGAGCTCTGTGATCCAGCACCCCTCCCGAGGCTCCATCGTCAGGAGCAGGCGTGCTCCTGAGGCCGGGCCACATGCTGGGGCTCCCGAGGCAGGTGGCTGGGGAAGCTCCACCCGAGGCTGTGCTGTGTTCAATAATGATGGCAGGGCCGAGGGCTTGAAGAGCCGTTCCTTGAAGACGCCCGGCTCCTGGGGCAACCGCCTGGAGGCTCGTTTGGCGATGTCGTCGGCCTCTTGATTAGTGCCGCGGGGCACATGCTGTAGCTCCAAGCCCCAGAACTACTTCTCCATCCTGCGGACCTCCGCAAGGTAGGCTTCCATGTGCTCATCTCTTGGCTCGTATACCTTGTTGGAGAAATTGACGAGGAGCTGCAAATCGCCCTTGATAGTAAGGCGCTTCACCCCTAGGGCAGCGGCGGCCTTCAAGCCCGCTATCAGTCCTTCGTACTCCGCTATATTGTTGGAGACCTTTTCACCCTGCAGGAAACAGAGCTGCACGGCGTAGTAAAGCTTGTCCTGAGTGGGAGATATGAGCACCGCCCCAGCCCCTGCGCCATGCCTGGATAATGCTCCATCGAAGTACATGACCCAGCCTTCTGGCGCCTCGCTTCCCGGGGAGAGGGATCGGTCCTCGTCGGCCTTGAGGTCCGGTGCCTCCGTCCATTAAATCTGCTAGCGCGGCTCCCTTGATGACCCTGGTCGTGTTGAATTCAAGCTGAAACGCTTGCAGTTCAATGTTCCACTCGGTGACCCTTCCGGCCGAGTTATGGCTCCTGAGCACTCTTTCCAAGGGGTATGCTGAGACAACCTTGATCGGGTGACCCTGGAAGTAGTGCTGCAGCTTGCGTGAGGCCACCAGTAGCATGAGGAGGAGCTTCTGTGGCATGGGGTACCGTCCCCTCGCATCCCGCAACACCGTGCTGACGAAGTACACCGGGTGCTCGACGAGGCTTGGAGCGTCGGTGCTGGTGGCGTCCTCCGGAGGCCGTGGCGCCTGTTGAGGAGATGGGGCCTCCAGAAGCTGGTTGCCTGGGGGAGGGGCCTCCTCCATTCCCGGCGCGCTCCCCTGCGGCGGCTGATCCTCCTCAGCCGTGGTAGCGACCTCTGTGAGTCCTTTTTGGTCCTGCTTTGCCTTGACACGGGTAGCAGCCGTGGCTTTGGCTTGATGCTCCTCCCTAACTGCCACCAGAGCCACGCTGGCGGAGTAAGGAGTGGCGGCGAGGTAGAGTACCAAGGGCTCTTGAGGGCGTGGGGCCACCATCACCGGAGGGCTGGTTAAGTATCTCTTGAGATCTTGGAACGCCTTGTCGACCTCTTCACTCCATTCAAAGGGCCCCTTTTTCTTCATCAGCTGGAAGAAAGGCAGTGCTCGCTCCCCTAACCTGGAGATGAAGCGCCCCAGCGCAGTCACGCGCCCCGTGAGCTTCTGCATTTCTCTGAGGGTCTTTGGTGGGCTCATGTCCTCGACTGCCTTGACCTTTTCTGGGTTGGCCTCGATGCCTCGATGGGACACGAGGAAGCCCAAGAGCTTGCCCGAGGGGACTCCAAACACACACTTCTCCGGGTTGAGCCGCAGGCTCACTGCGTTGAGGCTTGCGAAGGTTTCCTCCAGGTCTTGTGTCAGGGTCTTGGCCTCGCGAGACTTCACTACGATGTCGTCGACGTAAGCCTCCACATTCTTCTCGAGCTGCGGGCCCAAGGTGATGTGCATGAGCCGCTGAAAGGTTTCCCCAGCGTTGTGCAGTACGAACGGCATGCATGTATCGCAGTACACCCCACACGGGGTCAGGAAGGCCGTCTTCTCCACGTCTTCCACCGCCATCTTGATCTGGTGATACCCTGAGAAGGCATCTAAGAAGCATAACAGGTCACACTCAGCGGTGGAATCGATGATCTGATCGATGCGAGGGAGCGGGAACGGATCTTGCGGGCATGCTTTGTTGAGGTTGGTGAAGTCGAGACACATGCGCTCCTTCCCTCCCTTCTTTGGCACAACCACGGGGTTGGCCAACCAATCTGGATATCGGACCTCACGAATAACCCCCGCGGCTTCTAGCTTGCGGGTCTCCTGGACGATGAAGGCCTGCTTTTCAGTGGACTGCCTCCTCGCCTTCTGCTTCACGGGGCGCACGTTGGGGCACACGTTGAGGTGGTGCTCGATTACGCCCCGTGGGATCCCTGCCAACTGATCGGGCTCCCAGGCGAACACCTTCTTGTTTGCGCACAGGAACTTGACCAGGGCTTCCTCCTGCTCGGGCCCGAGGTTGGCGCCTATGGTGAAAGTGGCGTTAGTGGACCCGTCCTCGTCGACAGGTATCTGCTTGGTCCCTGCCTTGTCTTGGGTGAACAATTGTTTCTTCTTGGTTGGCGTAGCCCCCTTGGGCTTGGGGGTTTCTATGTTGGCGGGCCGTGCCGCCGCCGCCGTCTTGAGGGCGAGCTTGAGTACTCGCAGCGCATCTCCGGTGTCCCCGGGCACGGTGAGGACACCGTTGCTCCCGGGCATCTTCATGAGGTTGTACGCCGGGTGAGTCGCGGCCATGAATTTGGCCAGTGCTGGATAGCCGAGGATGGCGTTGTAGGGGAGGCCGATGGGGGCGATGTCGAAATCGACCACCTCTGTGCGGAAATTGTCGTAGGTGCCGAAAGTTACCGGGAGCCGGATCTGTCCCAAGGAGCTGGACGACCCGCCTCCGACGCCCGAGAAAGGCCGGCTGGGTTGCAGCTGCTCCCGGGGTATGCAGAGGAGGTTGAAGGCCTCAACTGAGAGCAGGCTGAGACCCGCGCCGCTGTTGATGAGAGTCCTGGTGACAACCACCTGGCAGATGGTGGGCGTGCAGAGCATGGGGAGCGCACCCGAGCAGGCCGAGTTAGAGGGGTGGTCCTCAGAGCTGAAGGCCAGCCTGGCCGATGGCCCCGACCGGCCCAGGGGAGCCCCCTGCCGCGTGGAGGCGGCACCGACCCAGCGGACGAATAGCTTGTCGTGGTGGCTGGAGGGCGGCGCCTGCGAGCCGCCCAGGAGGGCCGCGACGACCGAGGGAGCCGGCGTGACGGGGTGGCTGAAGAAGAGGCCGCGTGGCTCTCCCCAAGAGGCCACGGAGGGATGTTGGGACGACGCTTGCTGCCCGTTCCCCGCTGGGCCGGTGACGGTGTCGACAGCAGGTGACGGGGAACGACGAGGACGCCCGCCGATGGGAGCCGTCTGGGCGACACGGGAAGCGAGGGCGGCTCTGCGCTCGGCGCGGGCCCGACGAGCGTCTGACATGGATGCGATGGTCGGAGAAGAATAGGGCGATAGAAGACGAATTCCAGCGCACCCCTACCTGACGCGCCAAATGTCAGATTTCGGGTTCCGGCAGACCCTTGAGGTTCGAACACTGGGGTGCGCGCGGAGGTTTCGCCCTCTATCTACCTGCTCCTCGCCGAATCGCTAGGATCTAAACTACGAAAGAATCAACACAAGAGACACAGGGTTTATACTGGTTTAGGCCACCATTGTGGTGTAATACCCTACTCTAGTGTGTGGTGTGGATTGCCTCTTGGGATGATGATGAACAATACAAGGAAGAACAGCCTCGCGAGGGTCCGTTCTTGACTGATGCGATGAACTGCAAGGAGGAGTTCAGTCGCTCTATCTACTGGTTTCTTGGTGAGGATCCAGATGCCTCTACCCTGGGGGTGGCTAGTCCTATTTATAGGCAAAGGCCCTGGGCCTCTCCCCAAATATTGAGCGGGAAGGGTGCCAACAATTGGCCATTTTGAAGGGGAACAGCGGGTACACCTATCCTGACTAAAGTTGGTCCTCGCCTGTCAAAGGCTCTGGTGGTGACGCCTGCTTGGGCTCCACAATGACTTCCTCCCTGCCGTTGGGCTGGTCTTGGTCTCGTGGCACCGAAATGGGTGCCTTTGCTTGATGCTCTCGCCTGCGCTTGTTCCCTTTGCACCAAAGAGGAAAGGACGACACTGCACGAGCTGGCGCCCGACTGGCGCCCTTGGTCGTCATGGCATTCGTCATGGGCACCTCACGAGGTATCCCGCCTTGAACTCTCCGCCTCCTCGTGAGCCCGCCTGATGAGGCCGTGCCTGAGGAAGCTCCTTGTCGTCCGTCGCGCGACGCTTGGCCCCTCACGAGGGTCTTGAGCTTGTGTTGAGGAAGATGGGCCGCGCTCGGCCCCCTTTGAGCCACGCCGCAGGCCGTAGGCAGGCAAGTCTGGGGACCCCCGTTCCCAGAACGCCGACAATCCTGCTGGTCTTGGTATTGTTGCACTGATATGGAAACCTTTGCTTGATGCCTCAGTACTTTGCGCCAGCGCTTGCCTCCTTAGCACCAAAGAGGAAAACATGACACTGAGCGCGTAGGCGCCCGCCTAATCTTGGTCGTCATGGCTCACGTCACGAGAGCCTCGCGAGGTTTACCCTGCCTTGATTTCTCCGCTCCTCGCGAGGCAGCCTAGTGAGGCCGCTCCTGAGGAGGTCTTGTGTCGTCCGCCCCACGAGGTTTGGCCCCTCTATACAGGCCTGCTAGCAAAGCCACGCTGTGGGCCGCGGGCAGGCAAGTCTTGGGACCCCCGTTCCCAGAATGCCGACAGTAGCCCCCGGGCCCAAGGTGCACTCGGGCTTGGCTTCAAGGTGAAGCCAAAGGTCAAGCGCGGAGCACCATGGGCCCCAAAAGCCTACGGCCTTGGTCGACGCGTGGCGGCTGATTGGACGTGGGCGTCTCCGCTTCCCCATGCTGCCTCGACAAATGCTCTACTTGACAAGTCCCTACGACATGCAAGGACAACCATCATTACCTGTGATCGTGGGAGGCACTGGTCTTCCGCGGCCCACTGTTGATGATGACGTCAGCCGAGGGAGGGTGTAGATAGGATTCCCCTGGGTTTTCATCTCTTGTTCCCTGCAAGGAACCAAGAAGTACCCCGTGGGGGCATGTAAGTGTCTGTGATGTCTTTTGTGTATACCTTCCTTATTATGAAAATCTGCGAACGCATGTCCCGTTAAGGCTCGGTCTCCCCTTTCCAACCTCGCGATAGCTTGTTGCTCTACGCTGATAGGTCCCGGTCCCCAGGCAGGCTGCAGCCATTGCTGGTATGCCAGGTCGCGTGTTGTGGTCAAGGCCAGGAGGTGAGCGGCCCGAGGTCCAGTAAGAGCCCCTAAGGCGCGATGCTCAAGAGGCCCCATTTAGCGCTCAAGCAACCATGGTAAGGCAACAAAGGGACGCAACATGGCCGCAACAGGGATGCGACGAGCGCAACACCTAGGTTCCAACAATCAGCTGGTCTGAATGCGGGACTTATCTTGCCGACTCCGAGCCGATTCCTTGTGATGTGCTAGGCCTGCCCTAGCATCCGCAATGTAGCCAGGTCGGGCCCATATGAGTCTTCCCTTCTCCCATGTTCTCCTTCGTGCTCTACGTCCTCAGGTCCCGGCCCTCGAGCGAGCTCAGCCGCCGCTGGTATGGCAGGTCGTGTCGGCGTTCTGGGAACAGGGGTGCCCAGACTGGCCTACCTACGGCCTGCGGCGTGGCTCAAGGAGTGGCCCAGTACGGCCCATCTTCATCAACATATGCTCAAGACCCTCGTGAGGGACCAAGCCTCACGGGGCGGACGACAGGAGGCTTCCTCGGGCATAGCCTCGTCAGGCTGGCTCGTGAGGAGGCGGAGAAATCAAGGCATGGTACCTCAGAAGGTGCCCGTGACGCGAGCCATGACGACCGAGGCCAAGCGGGCGCCAGCCTGCGCAGAGTCCTTGTTTCCTCTTTGGTGCAAAGGGGGCAAGCGCAGGCAAGAGTATCAAGCAAAGGCAACCATTTCGGTGCAACAAGACCAAGACCAGCATGACGGCAGGATGGAGGTCATCGTGGAGCCCAAGCTGGCGTCATCGTCAGGGTCTTTGGCAGGCGAGGACCAACATTAGTCAGGATAAGTGTACTAGATGTTCCCCTTCAGAATGGACAATCGTTGGCGCCCTTCCCGCTCAATATTTGGGAAGAGGCCCGAGGCCTCCGCCTATAAATAGGACTAGCCACCCACAGGGTGAGAGAGAGGAGATTTTGGGCATCTGCATCTGGAGATAGATATAGAGAGAGGCGACTGAACTCCCCTAGCAGTTCATCGCTCCGGCCAAGAACAGACCCTCGCGAGGCTGTTCTTCCTTGTACTGCTCATCATCATTAGCCTCTGAGGCAATCCACACACCACAAACTGGAGTAGGGTATTACACCACAATAGTGGCCTGAACGAGTATAAATCTCGTGTCCCTTGTGTTGTTCTTCGTGTAGCTTTAGATCCTTGCGAGGCGATGAGACATGGTTAGGCCGGAGGTCTGATCTCCGCATGCACCCCAGTGTTCGAACCTTGAGGGTGTGCCGGAACCCGAAATCTGACATTTGGCGCACCAGGTAGGGGTGCGCCGGAATCTGCCTTCCGTCGCCTCATGTTTCACCGCCCGTCGCGTCCATGTCAGACGCTCGTCGAGCCTGCGCCGAGCGCCGGGCCGCTCTCGCCCCTCGCGTCGCCCAGACGGCCCCCGTCGGCGGGCGCCCTCGCCGTTCTCCGTCGCCTGCCGTCAAAGCTGCCATCGGCCCGGCGGGGAACGAGCAGCAGGAGTCGTCTCTGCACCCTTCAGTGCGGTGAGAAGGCCGCACCGCTACCCCGTCACTGACTCCAGCCGGCTGCTCGTCCCACGCCCGTCGTGCTCCTGTAGACGCGCACGCTGCGCTGCTCCTGGCACGATAGCTCCTGCACTACCGTCTCGTTGACAACCTCTACGACGAGTGGCTCGCCCGCATCACCGAGCTCGTCAGCGCCGCTGGGGGCTCCCCCGCGCCATCCCTCTCACTGCACCCCGCCCCGCCCTGCGCGGGCGACGAAGCTCTGGGGGTGCCTCAGTCGCCTCCCCCTCAAGAAAGCGCCTTGGCCCCATGGTGCGTGGCCCCTGGGCAGAACCCACTCCGTCCGGCGCCAGCACAGCAAGAGAAGAGCTGCCAAGAGATCCCTCGTCCCCAAGAAGTCGCCCGTGTGCTCACTGCACCGGCCCGGCATGAACGCGCTCCTGCTCCAGCGCATCAAGACCCCGCACTGCACCTGACGGCACCGCACAGAGACCCGCAAGATCAAGCTCTCCGTCACCAAAGGGCTCCTGCGGCCACTGCAGGCTGCCATGCCTTCTCCGCCGAGCTGCGCAGCGTGGCCTGGTCGGGCAAGTTCAAGCCTGATCTGCCCCCGCGCTATGATGGCACGGCTGACCCTGCTGAGTTCCTCCAGCTCTATGAGCTGGGCATTGAAGCCGCCAACGGGGACGAGAAGGTCCTGGCAAACTGGTTCCCCATGGCGCTCAAGGACGGCGCCCGCACCTGGCTCCTGAACCTGGCTCCTGGGGCGATATCTTCCTGGGATGAGATGCGCACCCGATTCATCGCCAACTTCCAAGGCACCCACGACCGGCCCCCGGCCATGAGCGACTTGCACCGCATCAAGCAGCATCCGGGAGAGACCCTGCAGAAGTTCATCCAGCGCTTCAACAACGCTCGCCTTAAGATCCCCAAGGTGTCTATGGAGGCCATCATCTCAGCCTTCTCCGACGGCGTACGTGACGTCAAGATGAAGGAGGAGCTCGCGATCCATGAGGACATGTGCACCTCCCTGGAGCTGTTCAATTTGGCGACCAAGCGCGCTAGGGCCGAGATCTACCCCGCGCTATGATGGCACGGCTGACCCTGCTGAGTTCCTCCAGCTCTATGAGCTGGGCATTGAAGCCGCCAACGGGGACGAGAAGGTCATGGCAAACTGGTTCCCCATGGTGCTCAAGGACGGCGCCCGCACCTGGCTCCTGAACCTGGCTCCTGGCATGATATCTTCCTAGGACGAGATGCACACCCAATTCATCGCCAACTTCCAAGGCACCCGCGACCGGCCCCCGGCCATGAGTGACTTGCGCCGCATGAAGCAGCATCCGGGAGAGACCCTGCAGAAGTTCATCCAGCGCTTCAACAGCGCTCGCCTTAAAATCCCGAAGGTGTCTGAGGAGGCCATCATCTCAGCCTTCTACGACGGCATACGTGACGTCAAGATGAAGGAGGAGCTCGCGATCCATGAGGACCTGTGCACCTCCCTGGAGCTGTTCAATTTGGCGACCAAGCGTGCTAGGGCTGAGGAAGGGCGCCTTTCCCTCCTCGAGCTCCCAACTGCTGACCAAGAAGAGAAGAAGCCCAAGGCCAAGGACGTGAAGCGCAAGGGGGCTGCCATGCTTGCAGCAGAGCCGGACACCAAGCGAGGCAGGGATCAGCCCGAGTCATCCAAGGGTAGCCGGTACTGCGTGTACCACGACCTCCACACCCACAACACCAACGAATGCCAACAGCTCAGGGCCGTGCGAGACGTGCGTGCCGGCCGACGCCCCGAGCGCAGCGACCGGGGCTATGGCCGAGGAAGAGCAAGAGGTGGAGGACGATGGGAAGACCGTGGCCCTCGCCAAGGGTGGCGTGACCGACCTCGCTAGGACCGCTGGCAGGACCAGCCTCGTGAAGGAGATTGGAGGGACCCACCTCGCGAGGGAGGTTGGAGGGATCAGCCTCGCGAGGATCGCCCACAAGGCAACGCGGGCCTCCCTCCTCTACCACCACAACCGAGGAGGAATGAGGACCATCATCTGGACGAGGGGGCTGGAGGATTCCAGGAGCCGCGCGCAATCGCTTGCATCTTGGGCGGCGCTCAAGCCCCGGCCTCTCAACGCATCTTCAAGCAGTTTGCACGCGAAGTGAATGCAGTCCTTCCCAAGCTTGAGGCCACGCGCCCTCTCAGATGGTCGGCATGCACCATCCAGTTCAGCTTAGCGGATCAGCTCAAGTGCGCGGCCACAGCCGGAGTTCTCCCGATGCTTTGTTCCCCAATCATCAACAATGTGCAAGTCACCAGGACCCTCATTGATGGCGGAGCAGGGCTCAATGTCCTATCTGTCGAGACGTTCAACAATCTCCAAGTGCCCTACAATCAGCTGCAGCCAACCAAGCCTTTCTCAAGAGTCACTGATGGTTCCACGGTTCCGATAGGGCAGGTCCGCCTTCCTGTCACCTTCGGGAAGCGCGACAACTACCGCACCGAGCTCATTGACTTCGACATCGCTCACATTCGCCTGCCATACAATGCCATCCTCGGGTACCCAGCCTAGGCCAAGTTCATGGCCATGACTCATCATGGCTACAATGTCCTCAAGATGCCAGGAAGCGGTGGAATCATCACGGTGCCCTGTGAAGAGAGAGACGCTGTGTGTTCTCTGGAGCGTGCTTTCCAAGCCGCATCAATTGAAGACCTAGATCACAGGAGCGGGAGGCTTCCCAAGACTGCCCCTAAGAAGAAGAAGACATCGCCTAGTCCGACCCCTCGGGAGGCAATCCCCTCAGGGTCCGCGCTTGTTCAGGGGGCGCCTCCTTCTGTCGCATAGGAAGGCGCGCCCGGCGCCCTCCTCAAGCAAGGCTCGGGGGCTCTCTCCTGGAGGTCCATCGAATTTGCTAGGATCACGAGGGAGGCGCTCGGGCACCACTTGGAGGCATGCTACAACGCACGTTTCCCTCAGAAAGGAGCAAGGCAAGGAGGGCCAAACCCTCAGGAGTTCGTCAGCGAGATCATTCAGGAGCTGCAGGAGTCAAGAGTCATGAGTGGCAGCCGCCGCTTACCCGCCGTAGCTCCCCATCCAGGTGAGGATGGTGGGCTGCGCATCTGCATCGACATATCAGGACTCAACCGAGCCGCCTCTCAGGAGCGCCTCGAGCCCTCACGTGTGGGACGCTGCGAAGGTCCACCCCACAGCTATGTTTGCATGCCTTACGGCCTGCCGAACGCGGCTGCCATGCGTCAGCGCCTCATGAGGAGCGTCCTGGAGGCTCAAGCGGTCAGGCATTCCGCAGTCCTGGCAGAGATGGAGATGGTCCGCGAGGAGCCGCCAGCACCCCCGGAGCCTCCCGAGGCTCCTGGGCCTGGGGGCTCGTGAAGATCTGCTTCCGCAGTGCACACCGTCCACTACTTCAGTATCCCGTCATCTTCAGCATCATCAGGTGACATCCTTCGAGTTTCATTTTCAGCTGGGAGCGCCCCCCAGGGCTGCATCATTCCCAGGCCACGTGGGTCCGTCCCTGTGGCATGTATCCCTTTGATTCATGTTTTTAGCTTACTTTATTGGGGGCGCCCCTCCGGCTGCATCATCCCCAATGTCGCTCAGGCCCGACCCAGCGGTGTTCGTCTTTTTCCGCACCTATCTAAATGGATTTTCTCCTTCATGGTTAACGTGCTTAACTTAATCGCCCGCTCGATTGACACCAACTGATGGAGCTTCTCCCTCACGGCACAACGCTTGTGCATGGGTCCATCCCTGCAACGTCGACAAACCTGGATGGCTGAGCTCTGGCCGTGGCAACCCCGTAGGGCGCCACCTTACCAAGCCTTCAGTGCCTCATCACCTTCCCAGAGAAACCAACAGCTGGCCGGCAATCGTAACGGCAAACCCTCGCTTTTCTCATGATGACCTCGCAGGATCGCTTTAAGGAGCAGCGTTGGGCAAGGCCTCCGCAGCGTCTTCTTCGCTCTCGTCCGCGCGAACCGCTTGCACGTTAAAGGGGGGGGGGTACCTGAGCATCGCGACTCATGGACTCTTACTGGCTCTCCAGCCCTCACCTCCTGGCCTTGACCACGGCATCGCGACCTGGCATACCAGCGATGGCTGAGCTCGCTCAAGGGCCGGGACCTGAGGACGTAGAGCATGAGGGGGAGAAAAGGCAAGAGGGAAGAGGCACGTGGGGACCTCGCCAGGCAACTCCTCAGTTGTCAATGCGCGGGCCCGGCGCCGCGCCAAGGAGTGGCTTTTGACCCCCAAGATAAGTCATCCTCCAGAAATACTAGCTATCGCAACACCAACCTTGCACCTAATGCGGTTCCGTTTTGGCAATGTCATGCTCCTTTCTCACCGAACGATGACTGCTCGAGCGCTAAAGGGGACCTCCTGAGCATCACGACTCAGGGGTTCTTACTAGACCCCGGGCCACCCACCTCCTGGCCTTGACCACGGCATTGCGACCTGGCATACCAGCGACTGCTGAAGCCTGCCTTGGGACCGGGACCTGTCAGCACAGAGCGTCAAGTCCTCGTGAGGTTAGAAAGGAGTAACTAAGCTAATACGGGACGAGCATCTCGCACCGCTTCATGACAAGGATCATATTAACAAATGGGACCGCAAGCACCTTACAAACCCCCATGGGGTGTATTATTCGATTCCTCGCAAGGAACAAAAGGAGCAGATCCTAAAGAGCGCTAACTACACGCTCCTATGCAAAAGACGCCATCATCAACAGTGGGCCGTCAGGCACCGGCGCCAACCCCATACAAATCAGTGGCGACGGCAGCCTGACGAGCCCACCCTACTCCGCGAGCGACACAGGCTCGGGGGGCGTAGCTATCGTCGCTCGTCTCCGGAGTCGCGAGGAGCTCGGCGGAGTCACTGGATCCTCCGACACCTCCGATGCCTGAGGAGCTGCTGGGGAAGCGGTTGGCGAGCCTAGTCCTCGCCACGGCAGGGCCCCGGCCGCCTTTCTCAGGGCAGCACACCAACCGTCGGCCTCCACGGTCATAGGTAATCATGACCCGTTTTGCATGTAGGGACTTGTCAATTCGTGCAGTTGCCGAGGCATCGTGGGGGAGCCCGGACGCCCACGTCCAGTCAACCGCCACGCGGCGCCCAAGGCCACAGGCTATTGGGGCCCGCGGTGCTTCGCACTTGCCCCTTCGCTTCTCTGCTAAGCCAAGTCCGGGCGTGCCTTGGGCCCGGGGGCTACTGTCGGCGTTCTGGGAACGGGGGTACCCAGACTTGCCTGCCTGCGGCCTGCGGAGTGGCTCAAGGAGTGGCCCAGTACGGCCCATCTTCATCAACATATACTCAAGACCTCGCGGGGCGGACGACAGGAGGCTTCCTCGGGCACAACCTCGTCAGGCTGGCTCGCGAGGAGGCGGAGAAATCAAGGCAGGGTACCTCACAAGGTGCCCGTGACGCGAGCCATGATGACCGAGGCCAGGAGGGCGCCGGCCTGCGCAGAGTCCTTGTTTCCTCTTTGGTGCAAAGGGGGCAAGCGCAGGCAAGAGTATCAAGCAAAGGCAACCAGTTCGGTGCAACAAGACCAAGACCAGCAGGACGGCAGGATGGAGGTCATCGTGGAGCCCAAGCCGGCGTCATTGTCAGGGTCTTTGGCAGGCGAGGACCAACTTTAGTCAGGATAAGTGTACTAGATGTTCCCCTTGAAAATGGCCAATTGTTGGCGCTCTTCCCGCTCAATATTTGGGAAGAGGCCCGGGGCCTCCGCCTATAAATAGGAGTAGCCACCCACAGGGTGAGGGAGAGGATATTTTGGGCATCTGCATCTGGAGATAGAGAGAGAGAGAGGCTACTGAACTCCCCTAGCAGTTTATCGCTGCGGCCAAGAACAGACCCTCGCGAGGCTATTCTTCCTTGTACTGCTCATCATCATCAGCCTCTGAGGTAATCCACACACCACAAACTGGAGTAGGGTATTACACCATAATAGTGGCCTGAGCCAGTATAAATCTCGTGTCCCTTGTGTTGTTCTTCATGTAGCTTTAGATCCTTGCGAGGCGATGAGACATGGGTAGGCAGGAGGTGTGATCTCTGCGTGCACCCTAGTGTTCGAACCTTGAGGGTCTGCCGGAACCCGAAATCCGACAGGTCGCGTGCCGTGGTCAAGGCCAGGGGGTGAGGGCTGGAGAGCCAGTAAGAGCTCATGAGTCGCGATGCTCAGGAGCCCCCCTTTTAACGCTCAAGCGGATTGCGCGGGAGAAGAGGAAGCTCGCGGTGCCGCCTGCTATCCTCCTCCTGAGATCCCTGCGAAACAACACAAGGAGAAACATGGTTTGCGATTATGGTTGTTAGTCCGCCCGGTTTCTTTGGGAGGAGGCAGCGGCCTTGAGGGGCTGGTGAGGTGACGTGTGCGGGGCATTCCGCGAGCCAGATCTCGGCCGCTCAGATTTTTCGATGTTGCAGGGACGGACCCATGCACAAGCACCGTGCCGGCGTGAGCGCCCCCCATGGGTGGCGAGAGTCGGGCAGGTGATGGTGGTAGATAGGTTAGGCAAGGAAAGCGAACAAGATTAGGTAAAAGCAGGGAAGATACACGCCATTGGGTCAGGCCCGAGCGGCTTGGGGATGATGCAGCCCGAGGGCTCCCCCCAACAAGTTAGCTTAATACATGAGGAAAGAGGGATACATGCCACAGGGACGGACCCACGCGGCCTGGGAATTATGCAGCCCAAGGGTTGCTCCCAGCTGAATGAACTTGGAAATTGTCACCTGGTTCTATTGATGAAGAGATGTCGGGGCAGCTGAATGTACGCGGTGAAGGGATTGCTCCTCACGAGCCACCGGGGCCCTAAGCCTCGGGAAGCTCTGCGGGCTCAGGTGGTTCCCTTAGGACCGTCTCCATCTCTATCAGTACGGCATGGTGCCTAGCCTCCTGAGCCGCCAGGGTACGCCGCAAGTTGCGCTGATAGGCTGACGGCACGCTCGGCAGGCCGAAGGGCATGCAAACGTAGCTGTGTGGTGGACCCTGGCAACGGCCAACGCGCGAAGGCTAGAAAAGCTCCTGAGAAGCGGCCCTGTTGAGCCCTGGGAGGTCGATGCAGACGTGCAGCCTGGCATCCTCACCTGGATGGGGAGCTGCGCCTCGTGAGCGGCGGTCGCCACGCATGGCCCTTGCGTCTTGCAGTTCGTGAGTGGTCTTGGTGATGAACTCCTGAGCGGTGGGCACTCCTCGCCCTGTGTCCTTCTGAGGGAAATGTGTCGTGCAGCACGCCTCCAAGTGGTGCCCAAGCGCCTCACTCGTGATGTTGGCAAGGTCTGAGGCCCTCCGAAAGAGAGCCCTTGAGCCCTGCCCGAGGAGGGCGCTGGGCGCATCTTCCTATGCGATGGAGGGAGGTGCCCATGGAGAGGGCGCTGATCCTGATGAGGTTCCAGATGCGACGCCACCCTCCTGAGGCCCGACACGGCGCAACTGCTTCTTCTTCTTGGGGATGGCCTCTAGAGGGCCCTCGCCCTTGCTGTCGGGGTCGTCGATTGTTGCAGCTTGAAAGGCACGCTCGAGGGAGCACACCGCGTCTCTTTCTTCACATGGGACCGTGATGATTCCGCCGCTTCCTGGCATCTTGAGGACATTGTAGCCGTGGTGGGTCACCGCCATGAACTTTGCTAGGGCTGGATACCCGAGGATGGCGTTGTATGGCAGACGAATGTGGCAACGTCGAAGTCGATGAGCTCGGTGCGGTAGTTCTTGCGTTCTTCGAAGGTGACAGGGAGGCGGACCTGCCCTATTGGTGTGGTGGAACCGTTGGTCACTCCTGAGAAAGGCTTGGTGGGCTGAAGCTGATCATACGGCACTTGGAGGTGGTTGAACGTGTTGACAGACAGGATGTTGAGCCCTGTGCCGCCGTCGATGTGGGTCTTGGTGACTTGCACGTTGCTGATGACTGGTGAACAAAGCATCAGGAGTGCGCTAGCGGTGGCTACGCACTTGAGCTGATCTGTCGAGTTGAAGGTGATGGCGCACTCGGACCACCTGAGTGGGCGCATGGCCTCAAACTTGGGGAGGACTGCATTCACTTCACGAGCAAACTGTTTGAAGATGCGCTGCAAGGCTGGGGCCTGAGCTCCGCCCAAGATGCAGGCGATCACGCGCGGCTCCTGGAAGCCCCCAGCCCTCTCATCTTGATGGTGGTTGAGGGATTCCTGGACTAGGGGGTGTCCGGATAGCCGAACTATCATCATCGGCCGGACTCCAAGACTATGAAGATACAAGATTGAAGACTTCGTCCCGTGTCCGGATGGGACTTTCCTTGGCGTGGAAGGCAAGCTTGGCGATACGGATATGTAGATCTCCTACCATTGTAACCGACTCTGTGTAACCCTAGCCCTCTCCGGTGTCTATATAAACCGGATGTCTTTAGTGCGTAGGACGAAGAACAATCATACCATAGGCTAGCTTCTAGGGTTTAGCCTCCTTGATCTCGTGGTAGATCTACTCTTGTAACACACATCATCAATATTAATCAAGAAGGACGTAGGGTTTTACCTCCATCAAGAGGGCCCGAACCTGGGTAAAACATCCTGTCCCTTGTCTCCTGTTACCATCCTCCTAGATGCACAGTTCGGGACCCCCTACCGGAGATCCGCCGGTTTTGACACCGACAGTGGTCGTCATTCCTTCTTGGCGATGGCGGCAGCGGGGGAAGACCGGCGTTGCCCTGAGGACGATCCTCCCGAGGCTGGTCCCTCCAGGCGCCCTCGCGAGGATGATCCTGCCAGTGGTCCTCACGAGGCCGGTCGCACCACTCCTGGCGCGGGTCACGGTCGTCCCAGCGCCCGCCACCACGTCCTCCTCCTCGGCCGTATCCCCAGTCGTCGCGCTCGGGGCGTCGACCGAAGCATCCTTCATGAATGGCTCTGAGCTCTTGACAGTCGCTGGTGTTGTGTGTATTCAGTTTGCGGAAGGCGCAGATCGGTCGGCTGCTCTTGGTTGACTCGGGCTGGTCTCTGCCTCGCTTGGTGTCCGGCTCCGCTGCGAGCATGGCTGCTCCCTTGCGCTTCACGTCATTGGCCTTGGCTTTCTTCTCCTCCGGGTCCGCAGTCGGCAGCTCGAGGAGGGAGAGGCGCCCTTCCTCAGCTCTTGTGCACTTGGTCGCCAGGTTGAACAGCTCCTGAGATGTGCACAACTCCTCGTGGATAGCGAGCTCTTCCTTCATCTTGATGTCGCGGACGCCATCAGAGAACGCGGAGATGATGGCCTTGTCCGTCACCTTGGGTATCTTGAGACGTATGCTGTTGAAGCGCTGGATGTACTTCTGGAGGGTCTCTCCTAGTTGTTGCTTGACGCGGTGCAGGTCACCCGCGGCCGGCGGGCGGTCGCGAGTACCCTGGAAATTGGCGATGAAGCGGTTGCGCATCTCATCCCAGGAGGAGATCGAGCCTGGAGGCAAGTTCAGGAGCCACGAACGGGTGCCGTCTTTGAGCGCCATAGGGAACCAGTTCTCCATGACTTTCTTGTCGCCGTTGGCTGCCTCGATGCTCAGCTCGTAGAGCTGCAGGAACTCCATGGGGTTGGGGGTGCCATCGTATCGAGCAGGCAGATCTGGCTTGAACTTGCCCGGCCAGGCGACGCTCCGCAGCTCGGGGGTAAAGGCGCGGCAGCCGGCCGTGGTCGCCGGGGCCCGTCTTGGAGGTGGAGCTTGGTCCTGACACCCACGTGCCGCCACAGCAAGTGGTGCGAGGCCCTGCCACGGCAGACGATCCTGGCGCAACGGTGCGAGGAGTGGCGGAGCATTCTCTGGCGGTCGAGGGACTTCTTGACAGCTTCTTTCTTCACGCGCGGGCGCCGGACACGGCGGGTCGTGTCACGGAGCCACGTGCCTTGGCGCCAAGGTGCCGTCTTGGGGCAGAGGTGGTGGAGGTGCTCCGTGAGCTACACCGCTTGTAGCTGGCAGAGGGTGAGGCGGAGAGAGGGACGACTCAGGGGAGCCCCCTGCGGCGTGGACGAGCTCGACGATGCGGTCGAGCCAGTCCTTGTAGAGGTCGTTGACCGAGCGGTAGCGCAGGAGCTCGTGCGCCATGAGGAGCGTGGCCCGTGCGTCCATGGGAGCGCGACGAGCGTGGGACGAGGAACTGGCCTGGGTCAGCGATTGAGTGGCGGTGCGGCCGTCCCCCGCAACAAGGGGTGCAGCAAGGATGCTTGCTACTCGTTCCCTGCCGGGCCGGTGGCGGCATTGGCGGCAGGAGACGGAGAACGACAAGGTGGCCCACCGACGGGAGCCGTCTGAGTGACGCGGGTGGCTAGGGCAGCCCGGCGCTCAGCACGATCACGGCGAGCGTCTGCCATGGAGAAGATGGAGCAACTGGATGCGAGATGACAGAAAGGAAGCTCCGGTGCACCCCTACATGGCGCGCCAAATGTCGGATCACGGGTTCCGACAAAACCCTCAAGGTTCGAACACTGGGGTGCGCGTGGAGATTTCCTCCCTACCGTTCCACACCCTAGCTCGTTAAGATCTCGCGGATGAACTCGATGAAGTCACAGCACCAAGGACACAAGCTTCATACTGGTTTGGGCCACCGTTGTGGTGTAATACCCTACTCCAGTTGGTGGTGGTGGATTTCCTCTTGGGCTAATGATGAACAGTACAAGGGGAAGAACATCCTCCTGAGGTTGAGGTGTTCTTGTGCTTGACGAACTTGTGTGGGTGAGATGCCTCTCAATGAGTTATTAGATGCCCTACTTTGCTAGCTAGTTCTACTTATATAGGCCCTGGTCCTCTCCCCAAATATTGAGCGGGAAGGGAGCCAACAACGGCCAATTTGTAAGGGGACAACTAGTACAGCTTATCCTGACAAAAGTGTTCTTCGCCTGCGAAAGGCTCTGGTGGTGACGCCGTCTTGGGCTCCATGGTGACCTCCGTCCTGCCATCCTGCTGGGCTTGGTCTTGTTGCACTGATATGGAAACCTTTGCTTGATGCCTCGGTACTCTGCGCCTGTGCTTGCCTCCTTAGCACCAAAGAGGAAAACAGGACACTGTGCAGGCTGGTGCCCGCCTGGCATCCACCTGATCTTGGTCGTCATGGCTCACGTCATGAGAGCCTCGTGAGGTTTACCCTGCCTTGATTTCTCCGCTCCTCGGGAGGCAGCCTGGTGAGGCCGCTCCTAAGGAGGTCTTGTGTCGTCCGCCCCGCGAGGCTTGGCCCATCGCGAGGGTCTTGAATGTCTTGTTGATGAAGATGGGCCGTACAAGCCTACTAGCAAAGCCATGCCGTGGGCCGCAGGCAGGCAAGTCTGGGGACCCCCGTTCCCAGAATGCCGATAGACGTCAAGAAGAGAAAGGATGAAGGAAAAGACGAGCGCAGAATGAAGAGTAAACACAATCAAAAATCTGCTGCTTGAAGAAAAAGAGCACCCCAAGGAAAAGGCCTGCGAAGCCAGGTGAACCTTAAAGTGGTTCCTCTGATCAAGATGATCAACCTCTTACCCAAGAGGAAATCGATGCAACTCTCTGCAAACAAGTGAATGTCACGAAATCCACTGTTCTAACAGATCTTCATGCGGATGCTGTTCCAGTCGCACCCCCGAAGAAGAACACCTTGAAGAGGAAGACCCCACCAACCACTGTTACCATGGTGGACAAGGTGAACACCAAACCTCATCCTAATGCAATTAACTTGCAAGACTTGGTGATCGAAGAACCTTTTCGCACTACAAAGCCAGGAGAAAAGCTTCTGAAAGACAAATTGAAGAAAATCAAAGGAACTGATGCCAAGCAGGAAGTTCCCAAGTCTGTTGTTGTCAAACAAAAAGGTGCACACTTAGCCTCGAAATTGACTCTGGCTTCTATGCCTCCGACCAAACAAAATATGGCTCAGACTACTCCCTCTACTCCATCGACTGCTCATATTGAAAAAGACACTACTACACCACATTCTTTTGATCATCAATTCATCATGGAGCAACTAGACCTTTTTTTGAAAAAATTATTTGATGGAGAAGTGGCATCTTTGCCTGGCGTCCTGGGAACGGGGGTACCCAGACTTGCCTGCCTGTGTCCCACGGTGTGGCTCCACCAGTGACCTAGTATGACCCATCTTCATTAGCAACCACTCAAAACCCTCGCGAGGGTCCAAGCCTCGCGAGGCGGACGACACAAGACCTCGTTAGGGGCAGCCTCTCTAGGCTTGCTCCCGAGGAGCGGAGATATCAAGGTAGGGGGCACCTCGCGAGGTTCGCATGACGTGAGCCATGCCGACCGAAGCCAGGCGGGTGCTAGCGGGCGTAGAGTACCAGTTTCCTCTTTGGTGCTAAAGAGGCAGGTGCAGGCGAGGAGTCCCGAGGCATCAGGCAAAGGTTTCCATATCGGTGCAACAAGACCAAGACTAGAAGGACGGCAGGACGGAGGTCACCGTGGAGCCCACAGTTGCATCACCACCAGAGCCTTTGGCAGGCGATGACCACCTTTTGTCAAGATAACTTGTACTAGTTGTCTCCCATCAAAATTGGCCGTTGTGGGATCCCTTCTCGCCTTACATTTTGTAAGAGGACCAGGGCCTCTATATATAGGACTAGCCACCACCCTAGTAAGAGGGGAGGGAAGATTCAGACCATCCTCACACACACAAGCTCACTGAGCTCAAGAACACCTCTCCTCGGAGGATGTTCATCCCTTGTACTTGTTCATCCTCATCCTACAAGGCAATCCACCACATCACACTGGAGTAGGGTATTACACCACAACGGTGGCCGAACCAGTATTAACTCTCGTGTCTCTTGTTCCTTTGGTTCGGCGAGCTAGGCCTTGAGATCATTGTGAGAGCGTGCTAGGGAGAGAGAGATCTTCATGCGCACCCCAGAGTTTGAACCTCAAGGGTTTGCCGGAACCCTGAATCCAACATTTGGCGCGCCAGGTAGGAGGGCGCAGAATCCTTTCTCCCGTCGATCGACGCCCCGATGCTCCACTGTATCCATGGATGACGCTCGCCGAGCTCATGCTGAGCGCCGGCTCGCTCTTGCTGCCCGCATCGCTCAGACGGGGCCTGTTGGCGGACCTCCCCACCATTCTCCATCACCCGCTGCCAACGCCGCCACCGGCCCGGCAGGGAACGAGCCCCAAGCTTCATCGGTGCACCCCTCCGTGTGGCAGGACGGACACACTGCCACCCCGTCGCTGACTCCGCCCGGCTCATCGTCCCACGCTCGTCACACGCCCACGGACGCGCAGGCCGTGCTGCTCATGGCACGCGAGCTCCTGCGTTTCTGCCCGGTCGACGACCTCTACGAGGACTGGCTGGACTGCATCACCGAGCTCGTCAGTGCCATTGGGGGCTCTCCCGCACCATCTCTCTCGCTGCCTCGCCCACCTCCAGCTGCAGGCGACGTAGCTCACGGAGCGCCTCCACCACCTCCACATCAAGACAGCGCCCTCACACCGAGAAGCGCAGTCCCGCGGTGTGACCCACCACCTCGGGCGCCCATGCACGAAGAAGGAAGCTGCCAAGAAGTCCCGAGGCCAAAAGAAAATGCTCATGCGCTCCTAGCACCACTGCGACAAGACCGCGTGCCGCCTGCGACGGTAGTGCGTGGACATAAAGATCAGGCTCCGCCTCCACGACGGGCTCCGGGGACCACGGCAGGCTGCCGTGCCTTCACTCTCGAGCTGTGCAGCATTGTTTGGCCCATCAAGTTCAAATCGGACCTTCCTCCATGCTACTACGGCACCCCCGACCCCGCGGAGTTATTGCAGCTCTACGAGCTGAGCATCCAGGCAGCCAACAATGACGAGAAGGTCATGGCGAACTAGTTTCCCATGGCCCTCAAAGATGGCGTGCACTCGTGGCTCCTGAACTTGCCCGCGGGATCGATCTCCTCCTGGGGCGAGATGCGGTTCGTTTCGTCGCCAACTTCTAGGGCACTCGCGACTGCCCGTCGGTTGCGGGTGACCTGTGGTGCATGTTGCAACAGCCAGGGGAAACCTTGTAGTAGTACATCTAGCGCTTCAACAGCGTTTGACTCAAGATGCCCAAGGTGACGGACGAGGCCATCATCTCCGCGTTCTCCGATGGCGTCCGTGACGTCGAGATGAAGGAGGAGCTCGGCATCCACGACGAACTATGCACGACCCTGGAGATGTTCAACATGGCGACCAAGTGCGCAAGAACTAAGGAAGGGCGCCTCTCCCTCCTCGAGCTTCCAGGTGCTGACACAGAAGACAAGAAGGCCAAGGCCAAGGATGTGAAGTGCAAAGGGGTATCCGTGCTCGTGGCTGAGCCAGAGACGAAGCACGGCCGAGACCACCCCGAGTCGTGCAAGAGCAGCCGTCTGTTCTGCGCCTTCCACAATGTACACAGCCACAACACCAATGACTGTCAAGAGCTCAGGGCCATCCATGACAGGCGCTTCAGTCGACGCCCCCGGCGCAACAACCGGGGCTATGGCTGAGGGGGAGGACGAAGTGGAGGGCACTGGGACGACCGCGGCCCCCGCCAGGAGTGGCGCGGCCAACCTTGTGAGGATGGCTGGCAGGACCAGCCTCGAGAGGGCGCCTGGAGGGAGCAGCCTCATGAGGACCGTCCTCAGGGAAACGCAGGCCTCCCTATGCTGCCACCGCCACCAAGGAAGAACGACGACCATCATCAGGACGAGGGGCTACGGGGTTCCAAGAGCCGCGTGCCATCGCCTGCATCTTGGGTGGCGCTCAAGCCCCAGCCTCTCAGCGTATCTTCAAGCAGCTTGCTCGTGAGGTGAACGCGTACCTTCCCAGGCTTGAGGCCACGCGCCTGCTCAGGCGGTCCAAGTGCGCCATCACCTTCAACTCGTCAGACCAGCTCAAGTGCGCGGCAACTGCCGGCGCCCTCCCGATGCTCTGCTCACCCGTCATCAGCAACGCTCAAGTCACCAAGACCCTTATAAACGGCGGCGCAGGGCTCAATGTCCTGTCCGTCGAGACGTTCGATAGCCTCCAAGTGCCATACGATCAGCTACAGCCTACCAAGCCCTTCTCAGGAGTGACCGACGGCTCCACCACCCCGATAGGGCAGGTCCGCCTCCTTGTCACATTCAGCCAGCATGACAACTACGACACCGAGCTCATCGACTTCGACGTCGCCCACATCCGCCTGCCGTACAACGCCATCCTTGTGTATCTAGCCTTGGCCAAGTTTATGGCATTGACCCATCATGGCTACAATGTCCTCAAGATTTCCGGGAGCAGCGGCATCATCATGGTCCCCTGCGAAGAAAGGGATGCGGTGTGCTCCCTCGAGCGCACTTACCAAGTTGCAGCGGCCGAAGACCCCAACAATGAAGGCAACCTGTACCCTCCTGAGGCCATCCCCAAGAAGAAGAAGCAGCTACTCCACCAAGGGCCTCAGGAGAGCGGCGTTTCCAGTGGCACCACCTTAGGACCTGCACCCACAAACGGGGCGCCTCCCTCCCTTGCATAGGAAGGCGCGCCTAGTGCCCTCCTCAGGCTGGGCTCGGGGGCTCTCTTCTGGAGGGCCTCAGACGTAGCCAACGTCACGAGGGAGGCACTCGGGCACCACGTGGAGGCGTGCTTTGCCGTATGTTTCATTGAAGAGGGCACAAGGCGTGGAGCGCTTCGTGCTTAGGAGTTCATTAGCAAGGCGACCCAGGAGCTTCAAGAGGCAAGGACCATACACGGGGACCGCCGCCCACCACCCGACGCAGCCCTCAATCCTGGCGAGGACGGCGGGCTGCGCATCTGCATTGATATTCCATTGCTCAATAGGCCGTATCTCTGGCGTGTTTCTGGCCTTTGTGCAGTGGGCGGTGCTAGGGTCCACCGCATAGCTATGTTCGCATGCCATTTGGCTTGCCGAACGCGACTGTCACCTTCCAGTGCCACTTACGGAGCGTTCTGGCAGCTTAGGAGGCCAGGCATCATGCAGCCCTGGCAGAGATGGCGACGGTTCTTCAAGAACCACCAGAGCTCCTAGAGCCTCCTGAGGCTCAGGGCCCTGATGGCTCGTGAGGAGCGACCTCCCCATCACACATCTGCAGCTGTATCAACACCTCTTCAGCAACAGTACCAAGTGACTCTTTCCAGTTTGTTAAGGTGGGGCGCCCCTCGGGCTCCATCATCCCCAGGTTGCATGGGCCTGTCCCTGCGACTTGTATCCTTTTGCATCTTTAGATTACTCTGTTGGGGGCGCCCCTCGGGCTGCTTCATCCCCAGGCCGCATGGGCCGGTCCCTGCGGCACGTATCATTCTTGCATCTATCTGAACTAGCTCGTCTCCTTGCATGAGTTACCTACGATTACTACCTGTCTGCCCGGTACTTTGATACCATGAACGTCGTGCATGCTTGCAAGACCACCCATGACTGCCTCATGATTAAGGACTGGCACGACGCCTGTGCTCGGGTCCATCCCTGCAGTGTTGCTAAACCCAAGAGGCTGAGCTCTGGCTTGCGGGCCAGCTCCCGTGCACGTCACCTCCTATGGCCCTTGGTGCCTTGTTTCCGCATGAGCTAATCGCGGACGGACGAGCCAGGGCGTGCGACCTGGTGCCTCGCCACCACGGGAGCCTCACGTTGGTCATTTTTCTTCAGGATCATTCGCATGAGAAGACGAGGCACGGCGTCTGTGCTCGGGTCTGTCCCTGCAGCGTTGATAAACCCAATGACTGAGCTCTCTCTGCGGGCCAGCCCCGTTCACGTCACCTCCTAGGGCCGTTGGTGTTTGGCCTTCTCATGTGATCGCCTCAGGAGATTCATCCAGCGCAGGTTGCCTAACCATCTCGCAGGGCCACCGCAACCATCAAGAATCAAGACCAGGCGCAACCCGCCTTGAGGTAAGGCCTCATGAGTCCCGTGCTGGCTCACGAGTGCCAAGACACACCTTGTCTAGCCCTGTCGTGCAGGCCACGTGTAAGGGCGGGGCTATACATGCCCCGGGGGCTCCACGCAGAGGGAGCCCTCACCCACGCAGCAGTGGAGCACCATGCTCCGCGCTGGCAGTCGACATGGTCAAAGAGTGGCTATGCCCATGCAAGTGTGGAAGCGCTACACTTCGTGCTCGTGATAAAGAACTGAGGGCGGCCCCATGGCCGTACCAACCTCAGGGAGCCTCCGGGCTTAGTGTCCAGCCTCGTCGCAACACCTCCTATCGGGAGAGTCACGCGAGGGGGCTGGGCATGGTGGCTATGCTCGGGTCACGCCCGGGCGTGCGCCACCCTGCCAGGTCCCTCGGACCTGGTTGTCACGCGTCCCTCCCGAGCGGAGCCTCGGCGAAGGAAAAGGTATGAAGGCCGTTTGGACATCAAGGGGGAATCCTCAGCATCGCGACTCAGGTTCCTAACTGGCCACATAGCCCCTCACTCCTTGGCCCCGTCCTGGTGATCCGGACGGCCCAACGGCGGCTGAGGTAGGCGCGGGGTCGGGCCTGCCGACGTAGAACACTAAGGACTACTTTCGCATCTCCTTCCCGTAAGCCATTTGTGCGTCAAGGGGGACTCCTAAGCATCGTTACTCAGGTTCCTAACTGGCCACGTAGCCCTCACCCCTTGGTCTCGTCCTGGTGATCCGGACGACCCAACGACGGCTGAGGTATGCGTGGGGTCGGGCCCCGTCGACGTAGAACATCAAGCAAACTGAAAGGAAAGCTTGGAATCATAACCAATATTACAGAACATATTGTTCCCCAAATACCAAACGATGTTTTAACGCCTCCACGAGGCACGTTGCAAATCACAGGAAACTTCACGGGAAAATAAAATGGAAAGCAGCGCCACTGCTCCCAGCAATCCTCCTCTTTAGCCCCGAGCGTTATCGCCAGGGAGCGCCTCCCCGTCTGTAGCATCGCCGTTGCCCGTGTCATCAACCGCGGTCGCGGGATCGGCGACACCGTCAGCCGGAGCTGCAGGATCAACAGCGAGGAACTTCTTCAATAGGGCCTCCACCTGGCCCTTCACGGTTGCGGAAGCAGCTGCACAGCGCTCTTCCTCCACGGGCTCGAGCAGCTCGCTAAGATCGGCGTTAGAGATGGAGGTGGCTGAAGACGCGCGTCAGAGCTGAGGAGGAAAGCGCGGGGGCTTCCCCCTCACCATGGGGCTGATCCCGTCGACAACACCCTCGAGCGCCGCAACAAGATGAGGGAGCAGCTGGGCGGGGCCCTCATCATCAGTCGCCAACGGCTTCTCCAAGCCCTTCTCATAGAGCTCCTGCAGTGCCTTGCGGGACCTCTGCTCAAGAGACTTGAAGGCCATGCGATCCTTAGCCAGAACCTTCGCCTTGGCTTCTAGCCGAGTCTTCTCCGCCTCCACCTTCTTCTCCAACTTCTCCAGACGGCTGCGTTCTACCGCCTGCGCCCTCGCCAACTGCTCCAGCTCGGCGTCACGACCGGTGGCTCCGTCTTCTCGGGCCTCAATCTCCTCCTCCTCCGCCTTGCGATCGCGAGCCTCGGCCACGCGCTCATTGCACATGGTCACCAGCTCGGCCTCCATCAGCTGGTAGCATTCCTTGGCGGCTTCGGCATCCTTCTCTGCTGCTCCACGAGCAGCAGGGCCAGACCCTCGGGCTGCATCATCCCCAGGCCGCATGGGCCGGTCCCTGCGGCATGTATCATTCTTGCATCTATCTAAACTAGCTCGTCTCCTTGCATGAGTTACCTACGATTACTACCTGTCTGCCCGGTACTTCGATACCATGAACGTCGTGCACCCTTGCAAGCCCACCCATGACTGCCTCATGATTAAGGACTGGCACGACGCCTATGCTCGGGTCCGTCCCTGCAGCGTTGCTAAACCCAAGAGGCTGAGCTCTGGCTCGCGGGCCAGCTCCCGTGCACGTCACCTCCTATGGCCCTTGGTGCCTTGTTGTCGCATGAGCTAATCGCGGACGGACGAGCTAGGGCGTGCGACCCGGTGCCTCGCCACCACGGGAGCCTCGCGTTGGTCGTTTTTCTTCAGGATCATTCGCATGAGAAGACAAGGCACGGCCTCTATGCTCGGGTCTGTCCCTGCAGCGTTGATAAACCCAACGACTGAGCTCTTTGTGTGGGCCAGCCCCGTTCTCGTCACCTCCTAGGGCCGTTGGTGTTTGGCCTTCTCATGTGATCGCCTCAGGAGATTCGTCCAGCGCAGGTTGCCTAACCATCTCGCAGGGCCACCGCAACCATCAAGAATCAAGACCAGGCACAACCCGCCTTGAGGTAAGGCCTCATGAGTCCCGTGCTGGCTCACGAGTGCCCAGACACACCTTGTCTAGCCCTGCCGTGCAGGCCACGTGAAAGGGCGGGGCTGTACACGCCCCGGGGGCTCCACGCAGAGGGAGCCCTCACCCACGCAGCAATGGAAGCACCATGCTCCGCGCTGGCAGTCGACATGGTCAAGGAGTGGCTATGCCCGTGCAAGTGCGGAAGCGCTACACTCCGTGCTCGTGATAAAGAACTGAGGGCGGCCCCATGGCCGTACCAACCTTAGGGAGCCTCCGGGCTTAGTGTCCAGCCTCGTCGCAACACCTCCTATCGGGAGAGTCGTGCGAGGGGGCTGGGTATGGGGGCTACGCTCGGGTCACGCCCGGGCGTGCGCCACCCTACCTGGTCCCTCGGACCTGGTCGTCACGCGTCCCCCCGAGCGGAGCCTCGGCGAAGGAAAAGGTATGAAGGCCGTTTGGACGTCAAGGGGGAATCCTCAGCATCGCGACTCAGGTTCCTAACTGGCCACATAGCCCCTCACTCATTGGCCCCGTCCTGGTGATCCAGACGGCCCAACGGCGGCTGAGGTATGCGCGGGGTCGGGCCCTGCCGACGTAGAACACTAAGGCCTACTTTCACATCTCCTTCCCGTAAGCCATTTGTGCGTCAAGGGGGACTCCTAAGCATCGTTACTCAGGTTCCTAACTGGCCACGTAGCCCTCACCCCTTGGTCTCATCCTGGTGATCCGGACGACCCAACGACGGCTAAGGTACGCGCGGGGTCGGGCCCCGCCGACGTAGAACATCAAGCAAACTGAAAGGAAAGCGTGGAATCTTAACCAAATATTACAGAACATATTGTTCCCCAAATACCAAACGAAGTTTTAGCGCCTCCATGAGGCACGTTGCATATCACAGGAAAGTTCACGGGAAAATAAAATGGAAAGCAGGGCCACTGCTCCCAGCAAGCCTCCTCTTTAGCCCCAAGAGTTGTCGCCAGGGAGTGCCTCCCTGTCGGTAGCATCGCCGTTGCCCGTGTCATCGACCGCGGTCGTGGGATCGGCGACACCGTTAGCCGGAGGTGCAGGATCAACAGCGAGGAACTTCTTCAATAGGGCCTCCACCTGGCCCTTCACGGTAGCGGAAGCAGCTGCACAGCGCTCTTCCTCCACGGGCTCGAGCAGCTCACTAAGATCAGTGTTAGAGATGGAGGTGGCTGAAGACGCGCGTCAGAGCTGAGGAGGAAAGCGCGGGGGCTCCCCCCTCACCATGGGGCTGATCCCGTCGACGACACCCTCGAGCGCCGCAACAAGATGAGGGAGCAGCTGGGCGGGGCCCTCATCATCAGTCGCCAACGGCTTCTCCAAGCCCTTCTCATAGAGCTCCTGCAGTGCCTTGCGGGACCTCTGCTCAAGAGACTTGAAGGCCGCGCGATCCTTAGCCAGAACCTTCGCCTTGGCTTCTAGCCGAGTCTTCTCCGCCTCCACCTTCTTCTCCAACTTCTCCAGACGGCTGCGTTCTACGGCCTGCGCCCTCGCCAACTGCACCAGCTCGGTGTCACGACCAGTGACTCCGTCTTCTCGGGCCTCAATCTCCTCCTCCTCCGCCTTGCGATCGCGAGCCTCAGCCACACGCTCATTGCACATGGTCACCAGCTCGGCCTCCATCAGCTGGTAGCATTCCTTGGCGGCTTCGGCATCCTTCTCTGCTGCTTCACAAGTAGCAGGGCCAGACTGACGGCCTGGCTCCACGCGGCTCTGACGGACGTGTCGGAACGCAGCCATCCCGAAATCAGCTCCAGGCGCCCTGACACCGGGCGGCTGTCTGGGCCTTGGAGGTCGTCCCGGAGCTAGGTCGGCGTGGAGAGAGCCCTAGCACATCAGGTGCAGTAGAAGGATCATGGGTCGGCGGTATGATGGGAGTAGGAGGAGGCAGCGTCATTACCGTGGCCTGCGTGCTAGCGGCAGCAGAAGAAGAAATTGGGGGCTCCTGAACCTTTGAAACATCGACGGGCGAGCTGGGGATAGGTGCCTCCAGAGCCGACTTGGCTGTGGAGGACGCCTTCTCCTGAGGCCGGTCCACCGGGCCTCGCAAGGAAGACCGAGCTGGAGAAGTGTGGGCGCCATCGCCACCCTTCCGCGCCGAACGAGGCGTGGCCACGGCGGGCTGCTGGGTCCCAGAAGGCGTAGGTGCTCCCTCTTTCTTCTTCTTCACTGTCGACGCTGGCCTGGCGGAGTAAGGAAAGCCGTCAAGAGTAGCACCAAGAGCAAGGATGAAATCGGGGCAAAACACTTACTGGTCCACAACGGCGTAGTCACTCGGCCTCTTCTGGAGCATGAAGCTTGAAGGCTTCGCAGCCTAGGGCATGCGCGCATGGATCTCAGGGGCAGACGAGAGGGCAGCAACTAGGCCCGTGGCGGCACCGACCGGCGTCAGGGCAGGAGCATCGCCTTGGTATATCAGCGCCGATTTGCTCTTTGTCGAGACCCCAGCCGGTGGGTTTCCGAGGGGGCGAGCCTAGACCTCGTGGTGACCCCAGCAGGGGGCAGGACCTTCCTCACCGGGTGGTCTCCAGCATCATCATCGTCGGGCAATGCGTGGAGGAGATCGGCCTTGCGCGGAGGGGAAGTCTCCCCTACCCCCTCCCGGGTCACCTTCGAGTCCAGCTGCTCCCCCTCGTCAGAGTCAACGGAGGACCCCATCACCGGAGCCGTCACCACCGGGGCCTCGGAAGGCGCCGACGGCATGAGCCCGCGCCCGTCGAAGATAGGCATGGCGGTGGCTACCTTTGCCCCATCCGGGCGGTGGTACAAGGGAACATGGGTGCCCGGCGGATACCCCTGATCATCCCCGACCAAGAGGCGGAGAGCCGCGCCCAGCTCCTCGTCCGACAACGCACCCGGGCGCAGATGGAGGTCGTCCTCCTCACCCCCGAGCTTCCACAAGGGGCACGAGTGCGCTTGGAATGGAGCTATGCGCTGTGCCAGGAATTCCTTGACGATCATGGCCCCCATCAGCTTCGCCGCCTTCGGGTCATCAGGCTTCAGGTCAGCAGTCATCTTCTCCAGCACCTGCTGTGCCCGGGGGTCGGTGAGCTTCGCGTGGAGCCACCCATCATGAGGCGAGGGCATCTCCGTTGGCAGCACCAGCCAAGGGTGGGATCACTTGGCGTCCATAAGGACCCATTTGCTCCTGAAGCCCTCGGCCTTCTCCCCGGCATTCGAGATCGCGTTGGACCCATTGGCTATGACAAAGTTGGCTCACCCCGAGCAATGGCCGTCCTTGTTCTGGAGGAAGAAGAAGTAGCGAAGCAGTGCCACGGATGGCATCACCCCCATGAATGCCTCGCAATAGAAGGCGAATATCAATAGGAGGAGGACGGAGTTGGGATGCATATGAAGGGCATGCAGCTTGTAGTGGCTAAGGACGGCATAGAAGAAATCGGAGAAGGGGGGAACCAGCCCGACGATGACACTACTCACAAAGAAGGGGTAGAAGGTGCTGCCTAAGGCCTCCGGCGTGGCAGAGCCTACGCGGAGCATGGTCTTCCCCTTCTCGTTGCTGCTCTCCGTCGTAATCAGGAGCGTGACGGCAAAGTTCTTCTCTGAAACACTAGGTGCACTCAAACCTGGCTCATACCAGCAGGACGGGTGAGCGGCCTTTGCCTTGCAGGACGTCATCGGTTGCTGGCTCGAAGGGCAATTGATGCGGATCTGGAGCAAAGAGCAGGAAAGGGGATCTGGAGCAAGACGAAGGAAGGCAACGAAGGCTTCGCGGCATGCGCCATCCTTTTGTCAGTCAAGGACAATTGCCGAGGCAGCGTGGGGAAGTGGAGACGCCCACATCCTGTCAATCGCCACATGTCCGTCAAGGCCGCAGGCGGTTGGGGCATGCGGTGCTTCACACTTTCCCTTTGGCTCCGCCTCGAAGCCAAGTCCGTGCACGCCTTGGGACCGGGGTCTACTATCAGCGTTCTATGAATGGGGGTACCCAGACTTGCCTGCCTGCGGCTCATGGCTTGGCTCCACCAGCAGCCTAGTACGACCCATCTTCATCAGCAACCACTCAAGACCCTCGCAAGGGGCCAAGGCTCGCGAGGTGGACGACACAAGACCTGCTTAGGGGCAGCCTCTCTAGGCTGGCTCCAGAGGAGCGGAGATATCAAGGCAAGGGGCACCTCGCGAGGTTCGCGTGATGTGAGCCGTGACGACCGAAGCCAGGCGGGCGCCAGCGGGCACAGAGTACCAGTTTCCTCCTTGGTGCTAAAGAGGCAGGCGTCGACGAGGAGTCCCGAGGCATCAGACAAAGGTTTCCATATCAGTGCAACAATACCAAGACCAGCAGGATGGCAGGACGGAGGTTACCACGGAGCCCACAGTTGCATCACCACCAGAGCCTTTAGCAGGCGAAGACCCGCTTTTGTCAGGATAACTTGTACTAGTTGTCTCCCTTCAAAAGTGGCCGTTGTGGGATCCCTTCCCGCTTAACATTTGGGAAGAGGAGCAGGGCCTCTATAAATAGGACTAGCCACCACCCTAGAAAGAGGGGAGGGAAGATTCATACCATCCTCATACACACAAGCTCACCGAGCTCAAGAACACCTCTCCTCGGAGGCTATTCATCCTTTGTACTTGTTCATCCTCAGCCTACAAGGCAATCCACCACACCACACTGGAGTAGGGTATTACACTATGGCCCGAACCAGTATAAACTGTCGTGTCTCTTGTTCCTTGGGTTCGGCGAGCTAGGCCTTGAGATCGTTGCGAGAGCGGGCTAGGGAGAGAGAGATCTTCGTGTGTATCCCAGAGTTCAAACCTCGAGGGTTTGCTGGAACCCTGAATCCAACATTGCCAATTCCTTCTGAAGTTATCTCTCAAGCATTTGTTTTGATTGAAGACATGATAAATGATTCAGTTGAGATAAATGACCTTATTGGTCAACTCAAGGAGCTTGACAACCGCATGAAAGCTACCAAGTCTATGTTTGTCATCAGACAACTTGAAGAATCCTATGTTGATATCAATAAGGAGTTGAAAGTTCTTCGTCACAGAAGGCTAGGATTTCATTCGGATTTGGACCAAATCGTTCGCAAAATTTGCCTTGATCATCAAGCAAATGTGATAGGTTACAATGATTTTGTCAAAGTACACGTTGATCCTTCAAAGAAGAAAAATAAGAAAATTGCAAAGAAAAATGCTTCTCCTCCTCCAGAAGCTGACACTCAGAAAGAAGTTTCTCCTATGCAAGCTAGTTCTTCGGCTCCTCAAGAACCAGTTGTACATGAGTCATCCTCACCAAGGACAACTGAAGCAGTGCCTCTGGTTACTCCCACTCATGAAGGAAATCCATCTCAGCATCAAGTGCCCGAAGAAGGAGAGATTACTCAGTCAGAACGATGAGACTCTCCTGTCATCGATGAACCTAAGGATTCAGTTCTTCCCTCTACTCCACCAACTTTAGAAGAAATTCCTCAGCTGCCCCCACTTAATGATAAAGCTTCGTTGCCTAAATTTGTCCCTGCACCAATAACAAATCCCTCTCCCTTGAGGATTTCACTCATCACAGCTCGAAGACCCTCAGATGTTAATCCTTCCGTGGCGAATTGTCCATCGGCTCATCATGCGGATTCCGTCACCTATGGCGATGAACTACTGTCTGTCGAAGATGAACTCAAGTACCCCTATCCTCGCGAGTGACTACCTTTATTTTCCACCAGCGTCGGCATCAAAGGGCCACTGTTCAACAGACATAAACACCCAGATTTCTTTCGAGAGAGTCCTTACAGCAAGCCCAAGACATCTGATTCTCCTTGATTTTGGACTTAGCAGCAGGCGATAGACTACTCTTGTATTCTATATGATAGCCTAAAGATTTTCCCTCATGAGTTCTCAGACTTTACCGCTATGAAAAGCATCGGATGCTTCAATCAAATTCTGCAAGACATCAAAAACTATGGTCTCACTTGAGTCTTAGGCTATCAGCATCCTTGGAACAGGGAGATTATTCTTCAGTTTTATGCAACTCTGTATATCTCCGATGATGAGTCAGATAGCACCCAATGGATAATCGAATGGATGACAGAAGGAAAAAGAATCAAATGCTCTACTATGGACTTTTTCTCCCATTTTCATGTTCCTCATTTTGAACATGGCAAAACCAAGATTCGCATTCACAACAATGATGCAGTCACTGATGAAGATTTCCGGTGCACAATGGGTGAAGAAAAGATTCGTGACTACCATGGTTCTCCTCTGCCTGAACATTTAACCTTCGGCAATCAGACTCTATACCACATCCTCACATATACCATCTGTCCGCTGGCTGGAATGAATACTGACAATGTAATATCTTATGTTCTTTAGAACACCATCCATGCCATCACTCAGGGTTATATCTTTGATGTCGAAGACATGTTCTTGCGCATCCTAATGGATTCAGCTCAGTGTCCTAAAACCATCAAAGCATTCACACCATGGATTTAGAAAGTGGTTAACTATGCAATGAATACGGAATATCTTACTAAAGTCAGCCATAAGAGCTTCATTCCGACTGTGCGTGATACACTGAAAATTATGGAAGACATTTCTTCAGGAAAAGCACCAGGGTCAACCACTTCTGACTATCACAACACTTTCAATGGTCCGAGGTTGCCCAAGCGTGACTGTCTGCCGAATACTCAACCTCCTTCACATCTTGAAGTGAGCATGCGCACTCAACAGTTTCTATTGAAGCATATGGCCGAAGACCGCCAAGAGAAAGAATATATGGCTGCCAAACTTAATGCTATTCACAACCGAACAAAAGTTGTGCACATTATTATAGTAGAAAACAAGAAGCGCCTATGGAAATTGCTTCGAAATTTTTTCTGCAAGAAGCAACTCACCAAATCTCACCTTCAAGAACTCTATGAGTACATTGACCAAGGCTTTACTGATGAAGATTTTCATGATCGGTCCACTCCCCCTTTGCTAGCTCGTGAACCTACAACGAATTTACTTCAAATTCAGCTACACAAATTGCTCGATGAATCAGAAGCCACTTCGCCAACTGTCAAGCCTTCTAAAGAAAATCCTCAGAGTGAAGATGAAGAGATTCTGCACACTTCAGGATCAGACACTTCGTCAGACGGTTGCTTAGGTGATGCCTCAGAGTGAATCATATTCACAGTTTTCCACTCGTGTTGTTTCATCACCTTTTTGACACTAGTTGACAAAAAGGGGGAGAATAAAATCGAGAGTTTGATATATTTGTTCTGTTGGATTTGGTGTTTATGTTATTCTCGCTCTCTCTTTGAGACAATTGCACCATTTCATGTGCTTTGATGTAAAACTTTTGTTATGGGCTGTAATATTTATAACCCCACCTGCTGCACTGCTATCTCTCGGAGCTCTTTGTTTTGCAGGTCAAATTATTAACATAAGTTATGAATGATTGCACTTTTCTCTCATTGGATTATCCTCATGAGTGCGAATCATTACCTCGCATGATTGAAAATTCTCCACAGTCTCAAATGAATTGCAAGGAATTCCATTATATATCAATTGAACCTGCATACATCCAGGGGGAGTATATTTCACCATTGAATCAAGTAACGCAAGTTCACTCTTGTTCGATTTAAAACTTTCTTATCTATCTTGACTTCGATGATTATTTGTTTTGTCAACAACCTCCAAAAAGGGGGAGATTGTCGGTGCAATGATAGGCCCCTTATGTTTTCGAGTTTGTGGGACTTATGTGTTTTCTAGTGCACACAGAGTAACAGGTCCCTGTAGTAATCGAGGAGTTTGATGAAAACGACGAGATAATCTCCCTGTTAGGCAACGAAGGTTATCACCAAAGATAAAGCTAACGAGAGTGACCCCTAAAAATTATTGAATTTTAAGCAATTGGTTCGGTGATTGTTCGAAGGTAATGACTGTGTTCGAGGAAGAATGAAGACGAAGTGAAGACTTAGCATTTATTTCGTTGTTCTTCTTCTTTCATTGACTCATAGGACCACCATATTATTAAAAGGGATATAGCATTCCGAAGCTTTGATTCTCTTATGCTAAACCCAAACTGAAAGTGCTTGTCGGTGTTCTGAGAATGGGGGTCCGAAGACTTGCCTGCCTGTGGCCTGCGGCGTGGCTCAAGCGGAGGCCCAGTGCAGCCCAGCTTCATCAGCTCAAGCTCAAGACCCTCGGGAGGGGCCAAGCCTCGCGGGGCGGACGATAGGAAGCTTCCTCAGGAGCAGCCTCATCAGGCGGGCTCGCGAGGAGGCGGAGAGATTAAGGCAGGGTACCTCACGAGGTGCCCGTGACGCAAGCCATGACGATCGAGACCACACGGGCACTGGCCTGCGTAGTGTCCTTGTTTCCCCTTCGGTGCAAAGGGGCCAAGCACAGGCTAAGGCATCAGGCAAAGCTTACCGTTTCAGTGCAACAAGACTAAGACCAGCGGAGCGGCAAGATGGAGGTCATCGTGCAGCCCAGGACGGCGTCACCGTCACAGTCTTTCGTAGTCGAAGACCAACTTTAGTCTGGATAAGTGTACTATATGTTCCCCTTCAAAATGGCCAATTGTTGGCCCCCTTCCTGCTCATTATTTGGGAAGAGGCCCAGGGCCTCCCTCTATAAATAGAGCTAGCCACCACGGAGTAGGCATCCAGTTTTTTGGGTAGACTAGAGAGAGAGGCGACTGAACTCACCCAAGCAGTTCATGGCACCAGCTCAAGAACACCTCTCACGTGGCTGCTCTTCCTTTGTCTTGTTCATCAGCCCCTGAGGCAATCCACCGCACCACACACTAGAGTAGGGTATTACACCACAGTGGTGGCCTGAACTAGTATAAACCTCGTGTCCCTTGTGTATTCTTGTTGCTAGCCTAGATTCCTTGCGAGGCTTTGAGACGTGAGTTGGCAGGGGAAAGATCTTCGTGCGCACCTTAGAGTTCAAACCTCAAGGGTCTCCCGGAACCCGAAATCCGACATTTGGCACGCCAGGTAGGGGTGCGCCGAAGCTTTCCCTTCCGTCGACCCGCTCTCCATCAACACAGCGCTTCACCCTCATGGCGGACAACGCGCCACCCGATCCAGCTGCCGATACCAGCACTGGGGCTAGGGGCTCCGAGCCTTGGCCCCCGCCTTGCGGCAGGTGCAATGGCCGCGCAAGTTCAAGCCAGAGATGCCGCCGCGCTACAACGGCGCGACGGATCCGCTGGCTTTCCTGGTGGCATACGTGGAGGCCGTCCTCAAGGCCGGGGGCAACGGCAGAATCATGGCTAACTGGTTTCCCATGGCCCTCACTGGCATTCCGCGCATGTGGCTGCTCCAACTGCCAACGACTTCTGTGGCCTCCTGGGAGGAGCTGCGCGACCGCTTCCTCACCCACTACGCTGCGTCGGTGCCCCCAGTCGTCGCAGCTCTTCTGGGCGGCTCACAGGCACCACCTTTGAGCCGCAACGTCAAGCCGTTCGCCCGCCAGATCGGCGCCGCATTCAAGTGCCGAGAAGCCCCCCGGGCTGGGTGGCGCCCAATGCCGATCTGACCTTCAGCTCGGATGATCACCCCTCCAACCCTGCCTGTTCGGGCGCGCTCCCGATGCTATGCACCCCCACCATCTTCCAAGTGGCCACCACCAGGACCCTCATCGACGGTGGTGCCGGCCTCAACGTGCTCTCAGTGGAGGCCTTCAGTCTCCTCCACGTGCCGCTGGAGCGGCTTTAGCCCAGCAGGCCCTTCTCGGGCGTCAGAGGCGGTTCCACCGGCTCTTGGGAACAGATCCGCCTCCCGGTGACCTTCAGCACTCACGAAAACTTCCGCACGGAGCTGATCGACTTCGACATCGCCCCCATCAGCCTCCCGTACAATGCCATCCTCGGCTACCCAGCCTTGGCCCAGTTCATGGTGGCAACTCACTCGGCTTACAACCTCATGAAGATGCCCGGGAGCAGCGATGTCCTTACTGTGTCCGGAGACACAAGGGATGCACTGCAGGTGCTCAAGCTTGCTTTCAAGACGACCGCGGTGGCGCAGCCCGCCAGCACAGATGCCCTCGAGCCAAAGGGAGCTGCGCCGGCTAAGAAGAAGCAGCTATTCACCCAAGACAAGGCGGAGACCAAGCAGGTGCCGGTCGACGAGGACGGATCCACTGGCGCCACCTTCACCATAGGCGCCAACCTCGAACCCGAGCAGGAGGAGGCCTTGGTGAAGTTCCTGCGCATGAACAAGAAGGTGTTCGCTTGGGAACCTAATCAGCTAGTAGGGGTCCTAAGAGATGTGATTCAGCATCATCTCAACGTGTGCCCCAACGTGCGCCCTGTGAAGCAGAAGGCAAGGCGGCAGTCCACGAAAAAGCAGGCCTTCATCATCCAAGAAACCCGCAAGTTAGAGGCAGCGGGCGTCATTCGCGAGGTCCGCTATCCCGAATGGCTGGCCAACCCTGTTGTTGTGCCAAAAAAAGGAGGAAAGGAACACATGTGCATCGAATTCACCAACCTCAACAAGGCCTGCCCGCAAGATCCGTTCCCGCTCCCTCGCATCGACCAGATCGTCGACTCCACCGCTGAGTGTGACCTATTGTGCTTCCTAGATGGCTTCTCAGGCTATCACCATATCAAGATGGCAGTAGAAGACGTGGAGAAAACGGCCTTCCTGACCCCATGTGGAGTGTACTGCTATACCTGCATGCCATTTGGGTTGCGCAACGCAGGCGTGACCTTTCAGCGGCTGATGCACATCGCCTTGGGCCGGCAGCTCGAGAGGAACGCTGAAGCTTACATCGATGACATTGTGGTGAAGTCTCGGGAGGCAAAAACCCTGATTCAGGACTTGGAAGAAACCTTATTGAGCCTCAATGAAGTGGACTTGTGGCTCAACCCGGAGAAGTGTGTGTTTGGAGTCCCCTCAGGCAAGCTCCTGGGCTTCCTCGTGTCCCACAAGGGCATCGAGGCCAACCCAGAGAAGGTCAAGGCATTCGAAGACATGAGCCCGCCGAAGACCCTCAGAGTAATGTAGAAGCTCACCGGGACGACGAATGATGCCCACAATCTCCACCGTATATATCTGCCAGCAGTTCTTTCTCTTGCTCCCTGGTGATGCAACGCAGGGACACATCATTCGGTCGTTTCCGGTAGAGCTCTCCGTCCCTGATGTAGTACGTTGTGGCTTGCCGCGCCACACGCTCTGCTTCCTCCTCCTTCTCCGGCAAGGTCCCTTGCGTTAAGTAGCTCCAGAGCTCTGTGATCCAGCACCCCTCCTGAGGCTCCACCGTCAGGAGCAGGCGTGCTCCTGAGGCCGGGCCATAGGCTGGGGCTCCCGAGGCTGGTGGCTGAGGAAGCTCCACCCGAGGCTGTGCTGTGCTCGACAATGGTGGCAGGGCCGAAGGCTTGAAGAGCCGTTCCTCAAAGACGCCCGGCTCCTGGGGCAACCGCCTGGAGGCTCGTTTGGCAATGTCGTCGGCCTCTTGATTTGTGCCGCGGGGCACATGTTGTAGCTCCAACCCCCAGAACTGCTTCTCCATTCTGCGGACCTCCGCAAGGTAGGCCTCCATGTGCTCATCTCTTGGCTCGTATACCTTGTTGGAGAAATTTACAAGGAGCAGCGAATCGCCCTTGATAGTAAGACGCTTCACTCCTAGGGTAGCGACGGCCTTCAGGCCCGCTATCAGTCCTTCGTACTCCGCTATATTGTTGGAGACCTCTTCGCCCTGCTGGAAGCAGAGCTGCACGACATAGTACAACTTGTCCTGAGTGGGAGATATGAGCACCGCCCCAGCCCCAGCGCCATGCCTGGAGAACGCCCCATCGAAGTACATGACCCAGCCTTCTAGCGCCTCGCTTCCTGGGGAGAGTGATCGGTCCTTGTTAGCCTTGAGGTCCGGTGCCTCCGTCCATTCAGCCACGAAATCTGCTAGCGCGGCACCCTTGATGACCCTGGTTGTACTGAATTCGAGCTGAAATGCTTGCAGTTCAATGTTCCACTCAGCGACCCTTCCGGCCGAGTTAGGGATCCTGAGAACCCTTTCCAAGGGGTATGTCGAGACAACCTTGATCGGGTGACCCTGGAAGTAGTGCCGCAACTTGCGCGAGGCCACGAGCAGCGCGAGGAGGAGCTTCTGTGGCATGGGGTACCGTGCCCTCGCATCCCGCAACACCGTGCTGACAAAGTACACCGGGTGCTCGACGAGGCTTGGGGCGTCAGCCCTGGTGGTGCCCTCCGGAGGCTGTGGCGCCTGCTGAGGCGCCGTGGCCTCCGGAGGTTGGTTGCCCGGGGGAAGAGCTTTCTCCGCTTTCGGCGCGCTCCTCTGCGGCGGCTGATCCTCCTCAGTCGTGGTTGCGACCTCTGCGAATCCTTTTTGGTCCTGCTTTGCTCTGACACGTGCAGCAGCCGTCGCTTTGATTCGATGCTTCTCCCTAACCGCCACCAGAGCCGCGCTGTCGGAATAAGGAGTGGCGGCGAGATAGAGTACTAAGGGCTCTTGAGGGCGTGGGGCCACCATCACCGGAGGGCTGGTCAAGTATCTCTTGAGATCCTGGAACGTTTTGTCGGCATCTTCAGTCCATTCAAAGGGCCCTTTCTTCTTCATCAGCTGAAAGAAAGGCAGCGCTCGCTCTCCTAACCTGGAGATGAAGCGCCCCAGCGCAGTCACGCGTCCCGTGAGCTTCTGCATTTCTCTGAGGGTCTTCGGTGGGCTCATGTCCTCGACTACCTTGACCTCTTTTGGGTTGGCCTCGATGCCTCGATGAGACATGAGGAAGCCCAAGAGCTTGCCCAAGGGGACTCCAAACACACACTTCTCCGGGTTGAGTTGCAGGCTCACTGCGATGAGGCTCACGAAGGTTTCTTCCAGGTCCTGTATCAGGGTCTTGGCCTCGCGATACTTCACTACAATGTCGTCGACGTAAGCCTCCACATTCTTCCCGAGCTGCGGGCACAAGGTGATGTGCATGAGCCGCTGAAAGGTTGCTCCCGCGTTGCGCAGCCCGAACGGCATGCATGTATAGCAGTACACCCCACACGGGGTCAGGAAGGCCGTCTTCTCCATGTCTTCCACCGCCATCTTGATCTGGTGATACCCGAAGAAGGCATCCAAGAAGCATAACAGGTCACACTCAGTGGTGGAATCGACAATCTGATCGATGCAAGGGAGCGGGAACGGATCTTGCGGGCATGCTTTGTTGAGGTTGGTGAAGTCGACACACATGCTTTCCTTCCCTCCCTTCTTTGGCACAACCATGGGGTTGGCCAACTAATCTGGGTATCGGACCTCGCGAATAACCCCTGCGGCTTCTAGCTTGCGGGTCTCCTGGACGATGAAGGCCTGCTTTTCAGTGGACTGCCTCCTCGCCTTCTGCTTCACGGGGCGCACGTTGGGACACACATTGAGGTGGTGCTTGATCACGCCCCGTGGGATCCCTGCCAGCTGATCGGGTTCCCAGGCGAACACCTTCTTGTTTGCACGCTGGAACTTGACCAGGGCTTCCTCCTGCTCGGGCTCGAGGTTGGCGCCTATGGTGAAAGTGGCGTTAGTGGACCCGTCCTCGTCGACAGGTACCTGCTTGGTCTCTTCCTTGTCTTGGGTGAACAACTGCTTCTTCTTTGTCGGCGCAGCCCCCTTGGGCTTGGGGGTTTCTGCATTGGCGGGACGCGCCGCCGCCACCATCTTGAGGGCGAGCTTGAGTACTCGCAGCGCACCTTCGGTGTCCCCAGGCACGGTGAGGACGCCGTTGATCCCGGTCATCTTCATGAGGTTGTACGCCGGGTGAGTCGCGGCCATGAATTTGGCCAATGTGGATAGCCGAGGATGGCATTGTAGGGGAGGCCGATGGGGGCAATGTCGAAATCGACCAGCTCCATGCGGAAGTTGTCGTAGGTGCCGAAAGTTACCGGAAGTCGGATCTGCCCCAAGGAGCTGGACGACCCGCCCCTGACGCCCGAGAAAGGCCTGCTGGGTTGCAGCCGCTCCCGGGGTATGCAGAGGAGTTTGAAGGCCTGAACTAAGAGCACGTTGAGGCCCGCGCCACCATCGACGAGGGTCCTAGTGACGGCCACCTGGCAGATGGTGGGCGTGCAGAGCATGGGGAGCGCGCCCGAGCAGGCCGAGTTGGTGGGGTGGTCCTCGGAGCTGAAGGTTAGCTTAGCCGATGGCTCCAGCCGGCCCCGGGGATCCCCCTGCCGCGTAGAGGCGGTGCCGACCCGGCGGACGAACGGCTTGACGTGGTGGCTGGAGGGCGGCGCCTGCGAGCCGCCCAGGAGGGCCGCGACGACCGAGGGAGCCGGCGCGACGGGGTGGGTGAGGAAGAGGCCGCGTGGCTCTTCCCAGGAGGCCACGGGGAAACGCTGGGATGATGCTTGCTGCCTGTTCCCCGTCGGGCCGATGGCGGCGTTGACGGCAAGTGACGGGGAACGACGAGGGCGCCCCCCGACGGGGGCCGTCTGGGAGATGCGGGAAGCAAGGGCGACTCGGCGCTCGGCGCGAGCTCGACGAGCGTCAAACATGGATGCGACGGTCGGAGAAGAACGAGACGACGGGAGGCAAATTCTGGCGCACCCCTACCTGGCGCGCCAAATGTCGGATTTCGGGTTCCGGCAGACCCTTGAGGTTGGAACTCTGGGGTGCGCGCGGAGATTCAACCCTCTGCCTACTTGCTCTTCGCCGAATCGCAAGGACCTAAACTACCCAACAGAACAACACAAGAGACACAAGGTTTATACTGGTTCAGGCCACCATTGTGGTGTAAAACCCTACTCCAATGTGTGGTGTGGTGGATTGCCTCTCGGGCTGATGATGAACAATACAAGGAAGAACAACCTCACGAGGGTCTGCTCTTGACTGGTGCTACTTGGTTCTGGATCTTGGATTCTTGATCCGGTCTCTAGATGTCTCTACCCTGGGGGTGGCTAGTCCTATTTATAGGCAAAGGCCCTAGGCCTCTTCCCAAATATTGAGCGGGAAGGGCGCCAACAATTGGCCATTTTGAAGGGCAACAGCGGGTACACTTATCCTCACTAAAATTGGTCCTCGCCTGTCAAAGGCTCTGGTGATGACGCCTACTTGGGCTCCACAATGACTTCTTCCCTGCCGTTGGGCTGGTCTTGGTTTCGTTGCACCAAAATGGATGCTTTCGCTTGATGCTCTCGCCTGCGCTTGCTCCCTTTGCACCAAAGAGGAAAGGGAGGACACCGCGTGGGCTGGCGCCAGACTGGCGCCCTTGGTCGTCATGGCTTGCGTCATGGGCACCTCTCGAGGTACCCCGCCTTGAACTCTCTGCCTCCTCATGAGCCAGCCTGACGAGGCCGTGCCTGAGGAAGCTCCTTGTCGTCCGCCCCGCGAGGCTTGGCCCCTCGCGAGGGTCTTGAGCTTGTGTCGATGAAGATGGGTTGTGCTGGGCCTCCTTTGAGCCACGCCGCAGGCCGCAGGCAGGCAAGTATGGGGACCCCCATTCCCAGAACACCGACAGTATCGCCGCCTTTTCTCTCTGTTTCAGATATTTGGCCATAGATGTCGCCGTCGCCACTAGTTGGTCCTTGTTGTCATACCATGAATGTATCTCCAACATCCTAGCTAGCTTCACAGGTTCGCCGTCTGCAATCCTCATGTATCGGTTGTACACCTCCGTCGATCTACTTCTCCACATCACCTTCACTCGCTGACGGTGGTTTTTGAATGGAAGAGGAGAGGAGCAGCGCTGGTTTCAGATTGGAACAGGAGAGGTGGGGCGGTGGTTTTCAAATGGAAGAGGAGAGGAGTGACGCTGGTTTTGGAGTGGAACAGGAGAGGAGCGGCGGTGGTTTTAGAGGAGAAGAGCGGAAGAGCGGCACTGTTCTTGGAAGTATTTTTTTTGTTTTCGTATTTTGGGTCAAAGTTTGACCACGTACTGTATTTGACAAGCAAAATGTGTATGCATGTCACCAAAAATTGTATTGTTTGGTTCTTATCTGAATGTACTTTCAAATTATATTATTTTTGCAATATATAACATATATTTTATTTGCGAAAATCATGGTCAATTATGACCCAGAATAAAAGGGAGACTAGTTAATGTGGGGTCGCTTTCTTAATTGAAGGGTAAATTGATTTTGATTTTGATCCAGTCACAGCGCGTCGGCCCTCTTGTCCAATCCTAAATCGCTACCGCACACTCCTCTCCCTCTTCTCCATTGCAAAACCACCTCCGCTCCTCTCCATCATATCCATTAAAAAAACCACCGTCTCGCCTCTCCCTCTTCTCCATTGCAAAACCACCTCCTCTCCTATCCATCATCTCCATTCAAAAACCACTGTGTCGCCTCTCCCTCTTCTCCATTGCAAAACCACCTCCTCTTCTCTCCATCATCTCCATTCCAAAACCACCATCTCGCCTCTCCCTCTTCTCTATTTCAAGACCACCGTCTCTCCTCCCATCTTCCAAAGCTAACACCGGACCACTCAGAAGGACATTTATGGAGAGGATGCAGCAGTGAATCAGGCAGATCACCGGCGGCGACCATGCAAAGTTAGCCTGGTTGAAGGAGATCCTTACTTGGTTTGACAATGAGTGGCAGATTTAGAGGACAGTGAGGGCCATGTGATAATGTATGCAAAAGAGTGAGACAGCGGCGATGAGGGCGGTGATGTACATGTACTCCTCGGCGGCAGTCACGCCGCAGTCCTTCGAGTTCATCGAGTATCTCCTCTAGGTGATGGAGCAGACAGATTCACCCGAGGCGAAAGTCAGGCGGAGGTGGTGGGCGTACAGGTCGAAGGTCGAGCACCCAGAGGATAACGAATTGATCGAGTACAGTGTGCCGTTCGTGAGGGTGCAGAGCCAGCAAGAGACACAGGAGTATTCGTTCTCCCACCACAAGAGGAGGCCGGATGGCGCAACGCCGCTTCTCTGCTGTTCTGCATGGTTCCCTCGACGCTCTCCTCGTTTCAACGTCGGCGGTAGGGTCTAAGGTAAGCTTCGCACTAACCTAATCTTCCACCTGCTCATGCTTACAATCAGTGTGACAGCTAATGAAAATCATGCTTACAATCAGTCTCCAAGTACTACGCCAATCACCCTTAAATAGCTCTGGACCTTTGGGTCAAAGTTGTGACACTGTGTACAAATAATGAAAAATAGATTGGCGCTTCTTTCAGAAAAGAGTACTCGCTAGAAAACTGCCAATATAAGCTACTAGTATTTGGTTAGAGGATTTGCTGCCGAGAAAGATCCATCCATAGAGAGCGCCACACATCCCACTGGTGGTGGTGGATTGCAATGCGTGCATGGGGCATGGTTGGTGTCGGTAATTTTTACTTGGCACACCTCGCACTCTGCATATATGTCGGTTCCATCCGTACATTTGTGTAGTTCCACCAAAATGCAGCTGAATAACCCTGTTTGCACAGATAATGAAAAAACGTGATTAGATTATAGTGGCACTAGTTGATGAAACACGCAAAATAAATAGAAGAAAATATTGCGATAGTATGCCATGTTGCGAGGGTGAGATGGGCCCTGCGACGCCTCATACAGTACACCACGCTTCATTCTGGAATTCGTCCCAAGTCTCCCTGATACACCTTTTGCCAGTGGTGAACATCAGTGTATAGCGGTAGTACAAGGAGGGGCCTTGATACATTCAAATCTCTATTTTTGTGCAGATCAACTAAAATTAAGCACCCCAGTTTGCAGAAACGCTTAAACATTAACAATGGGACTAGTTGATGAAACATACATTAACAAAGAGAAGCACTTTCTTTATCTACATTGGAAATGAAATGATAGAGAGGACACTCGATCTATTGTAACTGTATTATTACATCATTTTATCAATGACACTAGGGTCGAGCAGGTGGCAAACGAGGTGTACTGTGCATCGCAAGGATGAAGGCCGGGGGTGCTTAGACTGGGATGCTGAAGCTGGCTCTTTCAGTCCCTATCTTCCCCCTGATGTTTCTGTGGTAACATTTGGGTAGTAATCCAAACTTGGTCGAGCTGGTGCTGCGTCCCCCTACCTTCCTAGCTTATGTGGCGAACTTGTCTCCTGCTAGTACTCAGTCCGTTCTAGTAGTAGTTGCATAACTGCCCGTTTACACTGAGATGTTGTTGGATAATGGTTCTCTATGGTTGGGTTTATTTAATGAAATTGGAGGGAACCCCCTCTTTCGATATAAAAAACAGTGGCACTAGCGGTGCCAAAACATTGCCTCAAATTAATAGTGCCACTAGATTAAGGTGCAAAATAATAACATTTTTTTAGAAGTTTATCATTCTAAACTTTAGAAGTTTGCAAATAACAACATTACTCCTTTATCATGGCAGTGCCAAAATAGTGGCACAAGAGCAGGATCTACATGCAGGATCTTTGGCAAACGGTCGGACCAAAAAGGAACATACCTCGTGATGGGAACCATATCTGCAGTCAACGCCATCATGGAAGGGATGACACCAGTCACCAACATGGATGATTCAATTCATGGGACGGTGCAGTTCACCTAAAATGAAGCAATGTCCCATGAGCTAGCAGCTTCTTCTTCTTATTTTTTTTAAAGAAAAGGGATCCAGCCCCGGTTCCATTTCCATCAGAAAATGAAACCCATAGAGCTTCTTCTTCATTAGTTCCAATAAGTTGAGTAACATCAAGGTTGGTCGTGAAGCTCCTGCAATGTTCAACTATAATTTGGATATCATTTGTGCAGTTCAACTAAGATGAAGCGTGAAATGTATATCTTTGTTTGCACAAAAAAGGTGGAAAGGAGGGTGACTAACAAGTGATGAAACATGCATCAAATGAAAAAAATCATGTTCCTTATCTGAATGGCAATCGTACAAGGACAGTAGCAATTTCTAGCAGCATTGCTAGATATTAGTGTGGGCATTAGGATTAACTATGACAACCGTTAAATACAACATTACTTTAATGGTGCCATTGCTTCATTTTACCAGCAACATTACATTAACAGCTGCTACAGAGTCGGTATTTGGGCACGGGAGAGTAGGCGGACCAGGACAGTTGCATCTCCACTACAAGAAATATGTCAACTTGTGACCTTGACTATTGGTCACTGAAAGGTCATTGTTTTTCATTTGCGACCTTTTTGTGACCAATAACAGAAGGTCAAAAGCTGGCGGTCGTAAACTGAAATTAACGACCTTCTGTGTGAGAAGGTCATAAACGTTTACGACCAAAATATGCCTACTGTTTTGTTTTGGTCACTAGCTGTCATAACGCCTCGACATTCAGGAGGTCACAAGGCCATCCTACGTAGTTTGGTTTGAGGACCAGAACAAAAACTAGAAGCTACAACGAAGAAGACAAAACTTGAAAAAAAACCTCACAGACGAGAGAGAGGAATTGACCTTGCGCGCGGAGTCGAGGTGGTAGTGGTGGATGAGCTCACCGTCGAGGTACATGCCCATGTCCTCGTTCATGAAGGGAACCTGTTGCATCCAAATCGAAGAAACAAATAAATTAATGGAAGGAACTACATCAACGAAACATAAAAGAGAGTTCAGTTTCCAGCAAACACAATATTGTCTTGTCGGGCTGCAAAGCAAGTACTCCCTCCATCCACACGACTAGTCGACGAGCCGCACTGCCAGATGTCGACTCAACCTCTCGACTTGTAGAGACTAGTCGATCAGCCAGGCACAACTCGTCAAGAGTCGCTACCCCAGAACAACTCGACAACACGAAAACCTTGCCTCCGTCCCAAAATTCTTGTCTTAGATTTGTCTAGATACGGATGTATAGACACATTTTCGTGTTAGATACATCCGTATCTAGATAAATCTAAGAAGGGACGGAGGTAATATACGATCACAACAGTCTAGTCTACTGCTATGTACATATGTATATACACAAAACTTGAAACGACAACACAACCATTGACACAACAAGATGGCCTTGGGTAAAAGGGGACAAGAAGGACGCAACTCTACACAAAATCGTAAAGAAGTAAACAAACAGTCATCATGTCGTAACAAACGGTAATACTTTCATGTTCCTGAAAAAAAATCTTTATTATAGGTAACAATCAAGCATCAACGGGAGGAGAGGAGAGGAGGTGCCTCGATTTATACTTCTTGGCCTTAAATAGTTAAGTGAATAGTTTCTGCTCCCGTAGCATGTTATTTTATTCCATGATTAATATGAAATCACCATCACCCAAAAGAAGGGGGCATATGTCCGGCAATGATAAGAAGCTGAGGTGAGAGAAATGGTACATCTCTAGCCTTTATAAACATTATTATTAAAACATCCATTTTAGAAAGTAAGCAAAATCAGAGTGGAACAACAAAAGGCGGTGAGATAGATACATCCAGAAGCTAGATGTGTAGCCTGAATCCTTTTCTTTTACATGTGCAGCAACAACATTTGGAACCCACCAAACTGGAGTATAATTAGTGATGCAGAAACGCAAATCAGAGTGGAAGCAAGATGTGACATACATACCAGCACAAAGCGTTCGAGAAAATGTTAGAACCTTGGCGCACGCTTGAGCACTCTAACTCTGTTCCGGAAAAGCACAGGAACATTCCTACTTTCTTTAGAACTTTGAAACAAACAAATCTTGATTAGATGCGAAGAATACGTCTCCTAGTCAGATTTCTGAAGACATGCAGCAGGTCCTACAGCAAGAAATCTTCTCGAAAACATCTAGTACAACTTGCAAATCATTTGTAAGTTTGGGAAATCAAAATCATGTACTCCCTCTGGTCCATATTAATTGACGTTGGTTTTGTACAAAGTTAAACTTTTCTACTAAACCAACATCAATTAATATGGATCAGAGGGAGTACAAATATTTGAACAGAATGTCGCATACAAAAAGAGCTTCATGAGGCATTAATTGAGGATTGGTACATCAAGAAAGAAATCTGTCTCACGCTGGGAAACTGACTCAAAAGAGTAATAGTAACAACCAGCAGGTACTAACGAACAGCTAGCACACCAATTATGCATCAACCAGAAACCAAAACCAAAACCATGGTAACACATGTTGATGCCTCAAAAGTAGACAAGGATAGCATTAGTTTGACCTATACACGACACAACAATCACTATGAGAAACAATGAGCATTTAATTTCCTTGTGTTAGATTGATTGACACTCATTCTTAACAGGTCAAATTAGATTCCAGCAGCATATGCAGTAAGGACCCTATCAAAACTAACTAACTAGGGCAGCCCTTGAGCAGAGTAAACAAAGATTACACAAGTAAAAAACTGAATCATCAACCATCATTGCATATGCAGTGAACAAGATTGATAATTTTTATTATTTGGTTCAGAACTTGAGTGGACCAGGAGGCTTACCCATCGGTTGAGAAGGAAATTGATCTCCTGCAGTCACACATGTAGCAATCAAAAGAGAAACCCCAGGTTCAGTTTCATTCATGTTGAGTTAAGCAGCGTCCATGAGGTTCTCCTACAACATTAGAAGAGAGAGAGCATCACCAACAGAGGAAGGCAATCTAAATCAAGTAAACCAAAGGAGACAGAGCAGCAGCCGAAGCAAATCGAATCAAACAGACAACCGGAGAAGGGGGCTGACCTGGATGGCGTCGGGGCAGTGATGGAGATGCGTCCTCCATGGCGTCGGCGCAGGGGAGGTAGCAGCCTTCCCGGCCATGGTGTCCCGGTGCGCAAGCGGCGGCAGCGTGCTGGATCTGTGAGGGAGACGACACGAGGTGAGAAAGAGAGGGATGGATGTGATGAGGAGGAGTGAAGGGACTCACCTGAGTCACTGGAGCAACGCCGGACCCATGCCGGTGACGTGGTGGCCGAAACCCTAGCCGTCGGGGAGGGTCGCGCATGGCTGCAGGAGGCCGCGTGCGTCGGATCTGGTCGGAGGAGATGGAGGAGCAGAGCAAGGGGGTCACGTGGGTGTGCTGGACACAGTCGAATGCCGTCGGAAGTCGTCGAAAGGTGGGAGGGGAGGGGAGGGAGGGGGTGGAGGCCAGCTGTGAGCTGGGAGGCGACAAGGAGATGGCGGCGGCGAGGAGATGTGGCTAGGTCTATGTCATGAACGAGGATTCGACCACGGTCGTGGGAGAGAAAGGGAGGGGAGGGATCGCTGGCGGCCAGGGTTGGGGATCGAGAGGTGGCGGCTGTGGAACGAGAGGGGTAAAGTGGATCGGGGGAGAGGAGGGGATATGAGTTAGGGTTTTGGTGAGAGAGGAGGGGGAGAGGGCTGTCGTTCAATTCAGAAGCATCCGACTATGGTGGATGCATGATCCGCGTGATACGCCTATGAACCAATTAGAACGCGTCAAACAATTAGAAGACCTTTTGACCTTTTAAATTTGGTCATGATTGATTACACATAATTTTTTCATTCCATTTTTCAATGCTCAAAATGAGTATTTTCGTGAAAGACCTAGCAAATATTTGTTCAAATGATGTCATATTTTCCACAAGTTTATATCTTAGATTGGCAAACAACATTGACACAGGGAGTTTTTATTTCATTTGCACGAAAAAAATATTTTTTTCATTTTTTAATTGCCCAAAATGAGTTTTTTAGTGAAGGACCTACCATATATTTGTTGCAAATTGAACCAAATCAATTTTATAAAATACTAGGCCATATATAATGCACAATTGACAAAATAGTTAAGTGTCAAAAGTTTTGATCCACCTCTGGTGAAAAAGACAAATTCTCGCTGATTCAGGTGGAAGCGGGTCAAATTTGAATAGTAGCTACCTCGTAGTTTGCACTTTATTTTTTCCAAAAATCATTTCTAGGTACATAAGTATATATTTAATCAGAGAAACACGAAAAAAATTTATAGGATTCAACCACTAGCTAGGAACGGTCAAGACCGGCGTTTTGACCGCATTTTGAAACGAGCATAAAAAATTCAAAAAAAATCAAAAATTGGAAAACCTCCGCATTGTGTCATTATATGTCACCAAGTTTACAGAAAAAATAATAAACTTGTAATACAGATTTTTTTAAAAAAGTGTTCTCAGAAATGAGCTATCATGCGTGAAGATTCATGGCTTTCAAGCTAAATTATCAATCTTATGGCCACATTCATGGCATAGTTTGTTCAAATGATCTCATATTGTGCACAAGGGTGCATCTTGGAATTCCAAACAATGTTGCCTAAGGGAGTTTTCACTTTCATTGCACAAAAGAGCCATTTTCCATTTTTCGAGTGCCCCAAATGAGGTTTTTTGTGAAGGACCTACCAAATAATTATTGCAAAATTGGACCAAATCATTTTTCTAAAATACTAGGACATATATAATGCACAATTGACCAAATGGTTGGGTGTCAAAAGTTTTGATCCACCTCTGGTGAAAAAGACAAATTCCCGCCGATTCAGGTGGAAGCGGGTAAAATTTGAACTGCATCTGCCTCATAGTTTGCTCTTTATTTTTTCAAAAAAACATTTCTAGGTACACATTAATTAGAGAAACACCAAAATTATTCCAAGATTTAACCACTAGCTAGGAACGGTCAAGCCCGCCGTTTTGACCGCATTTTGAGACGGGCATAAAAAATTCAAAAAAATCAAAAAATTGGAAAACCTTTGTATTGTGTCATTATATGTGACCAAGTTTCCAGGAAAAATAATAAACTTGTAATACGGAAATTATTTTTAAAAAGTGTTCTCAGAAATGAGCTATCATGCGTGAAGATTCATGCCTTTCAAGCCAAATGATCAATCTTATGGCCACATTCATGGCATAGTTTGTTCAAATGATCTCATATTGTGCACAAGGGTGCATCTTGGAATTCCAAACAATGTTGCCTAAGGAAGTTTTCACTTTATTGCACAAAAGAGCCATTTTCCATTTTTTGAGTGCCCCAAATGAGGTTTTTTTGTGAAGGACCTACAAAATAATTATTGCAAAATTGGACCAAATCATTTTTCTAAAATACTAGGACATATTTAATGCACAATTGATCAAATGGTTGGGTGTAAAAAGTTTTGATCCACTTCTGGTGAAAAAGACAAATTCCTGCCGATTCAGCTAGAAGCGGGTCAAATTTGAACTGCAGCTGCCTCATAGTTTGCTCTTTATTTTTTCCAAAAATCATTTCTACGTACATAAGTATCTATTTAATCATAGAAATATCAAAAGTTTCCAAGATTCAACCAGTAGCTACGAACGATCAAGCCCGCCGTTTTGACCGCATTTTGAAACGGGCATAAAAAATTTCAAAAAAAATCAAAAAAATTGGAAAACCTTCGCATTGTGTCATTATATGTGACCAAGTTTCCAGGAAAAATAATAAACTTGTAATAGGAAATTATTTTTAAAAAGTGTTCTTAGAAATGGGCTATCATGCGTGAAGATTCATGCCTTCCAAGCCAAATGATCAATCTTATGGCCACATTCATGGCATAGTTTGTTCAAATGATCTCATATTGTGCACAAGGGTGCATCTTGGAATGGAAAACAATGTTGCCTAATGAAGGTTTCATTTTCTTGGCACGGAAAATTCATTTTCCATTTTCTGAGTGCTTGAAATGAGTTTTTTTATGAAGGACCTACCATATATTTGTTGCAAAATTGGACCAAATCAATTTTATAAAATACTAGGCCATATTTAATGCACAATTGATAAAATGCTTGGGTGTCAAAAGTTTTGATCCACCTCTGGTGAAAAAGACAAATTCCCGCCGATTCAGTTGGAAGCGGGTCAAATTTGAACTGCAGCTGCCTCATAGTTTGCTATTTATTTTTTTCAAAAATCATTTCTAGTTACATAAGTACCTATTTAATCATAAATACATGGTTTGGTGGCGATACGTCAAGGTTTGGACGGTGGCCGAGCGCCCTAACTCTAGAGCGCGTAAACTCGCATGCCCGCCGCATGGTCACCGCGTGACCGTGGTGTTGCCATGTGTTCTGGGCTGCCTAGGCATGTCTAGTGGGTTGGGCACTCCCCAGGTAGGTGCTAGGAAGAAAATCACAACATAAGATTTTCACGAGGAGAGCGATCGATGCTCAAACATCAATAAGCAACCAAGTGTTTGGTTAGTAGTACGAGAAATGCACATGGCTAATGGGTGTGAGTTTTGGCTGAGGATGACCAATTACTAAGAAGACCGTCTTCACAAATTTTCATCTCAAAAGGAGGAGCCTAGGTGGTACTTGCTTTGCAAAGTACCACACTGGACATAAATACGAATGTTGAAGCCGGGCTCAAAATAATGAATGGATTGAGCTGTAATTTGGTGGAGGATGGTTATTTGGGTAGAGGAAAGCACTGTAGAAAATGGATACCATTTGGACATGCCAAAGTGGTACTTCCTTCACAAAGTGTTTTTCTAAACAAAATAGGAAAATGAATATTTTTGAATTATTTTTGAACTATGCAAGGAAGGTTTTTTTACATATTTGACTAAGATATGACCGAAAGAATTTATGAGATTTTTTTGGGAATTTTGGGAATGACAGAAATATAGGTTGATTCACAACCTACGGCAAAAACTGTCGCATGGACATGACACATAGGCAAAACTGATGAGGTGGCGCCTAGTCATAGCAACCCACCACAATTTACAAGGTTATGACCATCTATATTGTTCATGATCAACTAGAAATAAGGCAGTGGACCTATGCTATCTGCTTTATGACCATTTCATGTAAGGAAATTACGACCTTTCTGACCAAAATGGTCGTTATTGTTTAGGGTTTGGAGCCCCTCAAACAGCTTTTGACCAATTGGTCTAAAATGGTCATAGATCTATGACCAATTCTTCCAGGGTCACTGATAGAAGGTCACTAGTTGACATATTTCTTGTAGTGCTCTAACGAAAAGAAGCAACTTATCTTAATGGGAAATTTAGCAGGACATGAAAAAAAGTGCCATTGATTCATATTACTGGAGGCATTACATTGAAAACAACATTTGTTTAACATGTCCTTACTTTTAGTAGTGCGACTGCTACATTTTACCAGTGGCATTACATAAGAGCGGCTCGGGGCAACAAACATCAGAAGAGGATATCTGGGTTGGGCCCATTTTTGTTCGGTATATAGCCACCTTATACTGTGTGAGGCTAGCAAATCTAGTGATGGACTTACTCTGTTGACTTGTCCCCCAATCCCCACTTTCTTTCCTTTTTCAAACAATAGATCGGGTTCATATTGAGTTTGTACTGTGTTCCCTTTATTTCCCTATTAGACCTAGAGACCAGTTGGATAGCCAGTCTCTGCTACTTTTTACCCCCATTATTTCCTCGTTCGACCAAGTCCTAGATTCAGGTAACAAATCTTCCCCCCACCCCAACCCCCTTTCATCCTTGTTTGAACCAAGTAGTACTAAATTCGAGTGCATGAACTAGTTTTACCTCTTAACAGTAAAAAATTAGGTGGTTTTCAAACAGCCGATCGATCCTATCTATGAGGGGGCCTGAGAAATAGTAAAAGATACAAATGGAGCGACGTCAGGAGCTCGGGAAGTAGAGCAAGGCCAGTTTCGAAGGAAGTTATACCTAAGGGTCGCCGGGATGTAGCTAGGTGGGCGTCAGGAGGCCGGATCTGCCCACACTACAGCAGCGAGGAAGAAGGGGTGGGAGGCCCTCCCTCGCCAGCGATGCTTGGGAGAGAACGGCAAGGCACGCTGATCGGGACACGCTGGCAGTGGGTAAGATCCGTCCCCGAGGACGACCGCGTGAATGTTGCACCTTCTCACCTTCCCCGGTGGAGAGGATCCGGCTGGATCTGTGACCAGTGGTGAGCAGAGAGAGAGAGTGGCCACCGTTTTCGTGTTTAGATCTGGAGAGGACGAGACATTGTGAAGAGAGCAACACAAGCAAGCAAGCGTGGAGGCTCCTGCCTATATAGTGGAGTACTAGTTTTCTTTTGTCTACCGGAGCCGCCTTGACCTTGGCAATGACTGTCGAGAAGTCTTCATGCACGTGCCCTGGAGGCGCAGTTGTCGTCATTTTGATCTAAAGCACCGGATTATAACATATAACACGGAAAATGCCACATGACAAGAAATCATAACCTCACTGCCCAAAGGAGACAAGATGAGTCTTGACGGACAAACTAGACGAGGATCAAAGCTCAAATTAAAGATAACTCATAGAAAAGGGGTCCGTCGATAGATGTCCTAATTAACATAGCCGGCTTGACCTAGATTGCAGCCGAGTAGTCTTCGTGCATGTGCCCCCAATGACTAGCCCAACTTAGTTGTTATTGTTTAACCCTCGCAGTGATCCGAAGCACATGACACCTAATTTTGTGAGATGACAAGAAACCTTTTTTAGATTTCTCACCAGAACTACCGCCCTGTACAACACAGCCTGCACGATATGTAGACGATAGCAATCCAGGCGTGTCTGCTGGAGTCTGGTCACATGCATGGACAAACTGATCTTCCGTGTCTTGCAGGGATCGTCCAGGTACCAACATATGTACTCCTACAACACTTCTCTAGTAGTACTATCGCTCATCTCTCTCTTCTATTAACTCACCCGACTTGCGGGGCCGGGGAGTGTGCCTATGGTCGGTTCTCAATTGCGGTCCCACATGTGTGTGCAAACGCAATATGACGCGCGTTCCATTCGGAGAGTAGCGTGCCAGACCGACCGACCGTCTGGGGTGTGACGCGAACACGACGGGCGTGCTGTATACTCCGTACATGTGTACCGCCCTTTTCTTGAGGCTTTGATCCATGGTGCAATCCATGGATACAAAATTAGTATACTGTACTATTTAAAAGTCGAGGGCGGGGCTTTTCCTACGTGGTAGGTGGGGCAGTTCCGGCTAGTCGGTTTGAGAGAGACGCGAGAAGATGAGGGAGTAGGCTGCTGCAAACATAGGGCTCTGTGATTTGACAGCGATTCACTATTAGACAGGTGGGGCCCCGTGATCTGACTTGCCACTATCATTTTAACTGCGGCGCTATGACCGTTGTGAGTCTCCTGATTCCTGACCACGTCCATACAGGTACCTCTCCCAATGCTCCACAATGTATAGGCTGGCTCTTGCCTGAGAACCCACTCCTCCACTTTTTCCTTGCCTCTTTGCTCCACATATGCAAAAATGCCATGTAAAGCAGGCTTATAGCCCGCTATTGTACTCCCTCCATTCCAAAATAGGTGACCCAACTTTGTACTAACTTAAAGTTAAGTTAGTACAAAGTTGAGTCATCTATTTTGGAATGGATGGAGTACTTACTTGCTCCTACAGGTGCTAAGCTTGCCACATAGGCATAAAGTCTTATGTGACAAGTTAATTAAGAAGAGAGAGACTAGTTTGGTGACCCAAGGAAGAAACGGTACTAAGCGCGTGTACCTAGGTGAAAAGACAATTTTGAGTCTATAGTTAATTAAATGAAGCAAACTTAGCAACAAAAAACTAAGCGCCAATGCATTGGGGACTTGATTGCTAAGCCATTTAATGCCCTTAGCACCTCATCTAAGCACCATTTCATTGAAAGAGGTCATTACTTGGCAAATGCAATAAATACTATGAAGAAAGAGATAGAGAGAAGTAAAAAAATAATCTTATAGCCAACCTTATAGCTAACCTTGTTGTAGTACGAGTGACTAAGTGATGACTATGTATGACATGCCAACATCAGATAGCCTAACGCACTTTGTTAAATCTCCAAGGGCGCAACCGCGTGAGCTAGGCGACGGTCGTGGTAGGCGGCGCGGCCATGATACGGGCTGCTGGCAGCCCTTGGATCTGAGATCGAACGGTCACATGCTAAGTTGCCGAAAATTTGCAGAATAACCCTCCATGATAGGATATTCACCCATAGGTCTAGAATCACGCCATGCAACCGTTCAATCTCATATCCAAGGGCTCTCGGAAGCCCGTATCATGGGAGAATGGAAAACTTCTTATCACCTGTAATTTTCCCGATGCTTGGCATGACAACGAAAGCCATTTAATTGGGCGTCGTGTAGACATGGCATCTAATTTGGCCCCCATAGCACCGTGATGAATCCATTTATCCAGCAGGCAAGCCACTACCCTGCCATTTGCATGCCCCACTCAGCATTTTTACAATCAAAAAACCGCTGGCAGTTCACTCCTACTCGTCCTCGGACACCCTTTAACATTACGGTAGTTCGCTCCTAGTCGTCCCGTCCTTTCACATTACGGCAGTTCCACTAATCCCAACCCTCCTCCCAAATTCATGGCATCCCAAATCTCCATGATCGGCGGTGATTACAAGGTTAGAACCATCACCGGGGATGAGTTTGACGTCATCTACACCCGTTCTTCCGCGACGGTGAAAGGATGCCTTACTTGCTTCAGTCGCATGTGTCGAAAACTCAAATGTTGAGTGGGTCGCTGGGCTAGATGTTGAGTACACCATAGTCCTGGGACAAGAGAAGGATCTAAAGGAGGAAGAGAAGAAGAAGCCCGCCGTGATCCAGGTTTGTGTGCATGACTTATGCTCGGTTTACCACATATGCCATGCCGACGTTGAGTGCGAGGAATTTAAGAACTTCCTCAAGGGCGACCTAGTCAAATTCGTTACTGTAGACTTTACGAACGACAAAAGAGTCATGGGTCGGATAGGCCTCGTTGTAGTAAACCCCTTCGACCTCCAGTAGAATCGGCTGCTGCCCTCCCGTGGTCAGCCTTCAATGTTGACCCTGGCAGGAGCCATGGTTCATCCTTCGTACGGTAAACTAGAGAAACCTCCATAAATGTTTCATTGTCATGCATGGCAGTGGAATGTACTAGATATAGACCACATCCACTACGTTGCAATGGATGGCTACCTTTGTTTCAATATCTACAAGGGTTGGATGAAGAGCCAGAGCCAAGTGTGTGGTTCAAGCAAAGAAGTATCGACCAAGAGGAAGAGGGACAAGGACGAAGTCAAGGACGTGGACAAGGACTCCGAGTAAGGTGGCAGTGTAATTGCTCAAGGTGGTTCTAATGTAGTGTCTACCGAATTAGTTGCATAGTTTAATTTCAGGTGTGCTTAGTTTAATTTGAGGGGTGTGTTGTGCTGAGCCCCCAGCAGAACTATGTTATGTTTCTTCTCATTATATTTTGTACATTTCATCTTTTAGTTGGTATAGTACTACCACTCATTTCTTCACATTATATACGTACAATATATATGGCCAACATCATGTAGCCAGCAGTTTAGTTGTCAAAGAATTTCAGGGTGCTTAGTTTTGTCAAAGAATTCAAGGGTGCTTAGTTTTATTTGAGGGGTGTGTTGTGCTGGATACCATTAATTTATCATTGTGAGAATCGGCTTATTTTTGTCATGTAACATGGTCAACGGGTTTGACATGAAAATCACAAGGTCTAATGGCATTTCTGAGCAAACATCTAACTTAATGATGGCATTTTTAGATATCTAATTGCATTTTTGAGCAGGCATCTCCCGGATCGATGGCATTTTTTGAGTAGTTGTAACCTCTAATGGCAAAAACTGAGTAGTGGCATTCAAAGTGCAACTATCCCTAGGTGGTTTTGGTAATTCATAACAACATATAGCTCATTGAGCTAATGCTATTCCAAGACTATTATTTCAGGAAAGCTCAATTAATGGTATGGCATGGATGATGAAAGTGGATCCCTCAAAATACTAAGGACAAAGGATTGGCTCAAGCTCAAAAGCTCAAGACTCTTCATTTTACATTTTAGTGATCCATGATCACATTGAGTCTATAGGAAAAGCCAATACTATCAAGGAGGGATGAGGTGTTGCTTAATGAGCCTCTTGCTTCATGTGCTTATTGATATGCTCCAAAACCCTCAACTACTTTCCCACATCCACAAATGACCTAAACCCAAAGCCAAAATCGGTCACACCGATTCTTCCTATCCGGCGCCACCGATTCCAAAAGTCATAGCCACTGCCAGAAACCCTAGGCAAATCGGTCTTACCGATAGGGATCTCGGTCTCACCGAGATGGGGTTGCAATCTCTCTGTTTCCCTTCGTAACGTTTCGGTCTAACCGAAGTGAGCGATCGGTCCCACCGAGATTGCAATGTAAACTCTTTGTTTCCTTTTTGTAACATTTCGGTCTCACCAAAAAGAGCAAATCGGTCCCACCGAGTTTACCTGACCAACTCTCTGGAAAGCTTATTACCAAATCGGTCTCACCGAGTTTGTGTAATCGGTCTTACCGAGATTACGTTATGCCCTAACCCTAACCGAATCGGTCTCACCGAGATGCAAGTCAGTCCCACCGAAAATCACTAACGGTCACTAGGTTTACTAAATCGGTCCGACCAAGTTTAACAATTCGGTCCCACCGAGTTTGGTAAATTGTGTGTAACGGTTAGATTTTGTGTGGAGGCTATATATACCCCTCCACCTCCTCTTCATTCGTGGAGAGAGCCATCAGAACGAACCTACACTTCCAACTTACCATTTCTGAGAGAGAACCACCTACTCATGTGTTGAGGCCAATATATTCCATTCCTACCATATGAATCTTGAACTCTAGCCTTCCCCAAGTTGCTTTCCACTCAAATCTTCTTTCCACCAGATCCAAAACCTATGAGAGAGAGTTGAGTGTTGGGGAGACTATCATTTGAAGCACAAGAGCAAGGATTCCATCATCGACGCACCATTTGTTACTTCTTGGAGAGTGGTGTCTCCTAGATTGGCTAGGTGTCACTTGGGAGCCTCCGACAAGATTGTGGAGTTGAACCAAGGAGTTTGTAAGGGCAAGGAGATCGCCTACTTCGTGAAGATCTACCGCTAGTGAGGCAAGTCCTTCATGGGCGACGGCCATGGTGGGATAGACAAGGTTGCTTCTTCGTGGACCCTTCGTGGTTGGAGTCCTCCGTGGACTCGCACAGCCGTTACCCTTCATGGGTTGAAGTCTCCATCAACGTGGATGTACGATAGCACCACCTATCGGAACCACGCCAAAAACATCCGTGTCTCCAATTGCGTTTGAATCCTCCAAACCCTTCCCTTTTACTTTCTTGCAAGTTGCATGCTTTAATTTCCGCTGCCTATATACTCTTTGCATGCTTGCTTGAATTTTGTGATGATTGCTTGACTTGTCCTAAAGTAGCTAAAATCTGCCAAACTCTAAAATTGGGAAAAGGTTAAGTTTTTATTGGTCAAGTAGTCTAATCGCCCCCCCTCTAGACATACTTCAAGGTCCTACAAGTGGTATCAGAGCTTTGGCCTCCATTTGCTTTGATTTCCATAGCTTTTGGTGGTCATAGCCTTGGTTTCACAACCTAGGAGAGTATTGCGTCTAGCGAGGGAAATTATCACCGTAGAGGTCCTTACTTTGATGGTACTAATTTTGCTAGTTGGAAGCATAAGATGAAAATGCATATTCTTGGACATAACCCCGCCATTTGGCAATTATTTGTATTGGCTTGCAAGGTGAATTTTTCGATGGGAGAGAACCGAACCGTGAAGCTAATGCGGAAGAATTGAAGATGCTGCAATACAACGCTCAAGCATGTGACATCATCTTCAACGGATTGTGCCCCGGAGAATTCAACAATATCAGCCGTCTTGAGAATGCAAAGGAAATTTGGGATACTTTGATTGATATGCATGAGGGTACCGAGTCCGTCAAGGAATCCAAGTTGGATGTGCTCCAAAGTCAGCTTGACAAGTTCAAAATGAAGGATGGTGAAGGTGTCGCTGAAATGTACTCTAGGCTTGCTCTGATCACAAATGAGATTGCCGGCTTAGGGAGTGAAGAGATGACCGACAAATTCATCATCAAGAAAATCCTAAGAGCATTGGATGGAAAGTATGATATCGTATGCACATTGATTCAGATGATGCCAAACTACAAAGATCTCAAGCCAACGGAAGTCATTGGAAGAATTGTTTCTCATGAGATGTCACTCAAGGATAAGGAGGAACTTCACATCAAATCAAGTGGTGCTTACAAAGCCTCAAGTGAAGCCCCCACATCATCAAGTGAGAAACCAACCTTCAATGAAGAATTGAGCCTAATGGTGAAGAACTTCAACAAATTCTACAAGAGTAGAAGCAAAGAAAGAAGCTCCAAGTCAAGGTCTTACAATGACAAGAGATCTTCTAGCCGTGAGCGCAATTTTTACAATTGTGGGAGACCCGGACACTATTCCAATGAGTGTACGGCACCCTACAAAAGAAGAGAAGATTATCCAAGAAGAAGGAGCAAAAGAGAAGAATCACCACCAAGAGAGAGGAGGAGTAGAGATGATCGTTATGAAGGAAGACCCTCACGGAGAAGCAAGGATTCGGAAAGGAAGGACAAGTCATCATGGAGCTACACAAAACAAAGACATCAAGCTCATGTTGGTGAATGGATTTCCGGCTCCGACTCCGACAATCACTCCGAGAGAAGCTATCACTCCGACTTCGAATATACTCAAGATGAAGGTGTTGCCGGTCTAGCACTTGTGTCAACCAACTCCTACGACATATTTGACTCACCAAATGAAGGTGTTGGAAGATGCTTCATGGCCAAAGGTCCAAAGGTAACACATCCCGAGTATGTTGATTTCAATAGTGATGAAGATGACTTGCTTGTGGACGATGATTTACTTGTTGACAACTCTAGTGATGAATACTATGATGAAACGTCAATTAATCATGCTAATCATGCTAAAACGAATGACAATGATAAGGAGAAGATTGAGCTTCTAACTAAAGAACTAAACTATCTTAAGTTGGCTCATGAAACTATCTTCAAAGATCATAGAGAGCTTTTAAGGGCTCATGAGAAGTTACGCTTTGAAAAGCTCAATCTTGAGCAAGAGCATGAGTTCTTAAAAGCAATCAATGATGATCTCCGCAAGAAAAGTTCTTCTTACATTGCCAAGCGTTTACTCTTATCTACTTACATGCCTCAAGTCAAGTCTGGTAACAAGTACAAGAAAGATACTTCCTCTAGTAGTAACAATAATAATGTCAAATCCAATATTGTTGCTTCTAGTAGTTCTCTTGATTCCACTAATGATTCTCTTAGCCAAGTTACACTTGAGCAAGAAAATAGCTTATTGAAGGGAATTATAGAGAAAGGTGTTTACAAGAGCCTTGCCGGGAGTAAGCAATTCGAGGAAATTGTACGCAAGCAAGGAAGACACCGGAAGAATCAAGGTGTTGGTTTTGAACGAAAGTTCAATGCCAATGGAGTTGAGTGGGAAGAAGATCAATACCCCAAGATGAAGTTTGTTCCTCAACAAGAGAAGTATGATCCTACTTCCTTCAAGGGAACACAAGCTCAAGATGATCTTCCACCACAAGACCACAAGAACAAAGGCAAGGACAAGCTTCAAGAAGAGATTGATGCATTTGAAGAAGCACCTAAAGCCTCGTTCAAGTGGGTTCCCAAGACTTCGTCAAGTTCTACTTCATCAAGTACAACTACAACTCCAAGGATTCCCATCAAAATGATGTGGATCCCGAAGAAGAAGAACTAGAGAGTTCTTGAGGGTGAGTCCGCCAACATTCTTCACTCATATCATTTTGGCAAGAACAAGTGCAATCAACTTCCACATCTTGCACTAGTTCAAGGAGTCACAAACCCTCATGTTGGTAAGGCAAGGGACAAGGTAACCTAATGTCACATCCCTAGCTTCTGGTGCTGCCTGGTGTGTGCGTCATGTTTGAATTTTGAAACTTGAACTGAGGAAATTTGGAAGCCTCAAAAACTTAAATAAAAGAAGGGCAAAAACCCTAAAATCTCATTCATTGTTCCAAAATGCTCTTCTTGGATGTTTAATATTTTTGGCAAGGGTTTTGATCCAAACCAAAAATATTGAACATTTTTAAGGATTTATTTTTGGGACTTTGAATTTAAATCATTAGCTATTTGAATTTGAATTATATTCATATAACTAGAATATAATTTCAAATACCCCTGAGATATTTTATGAGCTTTTGGAAAAGTCCATCTAGCAAAATAAAAATATTCAGAGGAGCTTTTGGCATTGTTTGAATTATTTTAAATTCAAAACATTGGCAAAGATTAAATAAAAATAAAACAGAACAGAAAAATAAAAGAGAGAAGCCCAGCCACTTACCTGGCATTCTAGCCACCTGCGCGGCCCGCTACTGTTGCCGGCCCAGCTGTGCGGCCCAGGCCACCAGGCGTCCTCCTCCTGTCGTCTTCCCCGCGCCAGTAGGCAGCGCGCGTGGCCGACGGGCGCCGACGCTGCCTCGGCCACCTCCTGCTTCCCTGGCCACCTCCTGCTTCCTCCCCGAGCCTTCTAGCATCGCCACGCAGCCCCCTGGTCCCTCTCGCTCACTCCCTCGAGCTCATCCCTCTCCCCTGCTTCCTCTCTCTCAGTCGCCCGAACGCAGCCGTCGCCGCCGACGAGCTCCCTCGCGGCCACCGCCACCCCCTCTCCTCTCCGACGCGCTCCCAAGCTCCGCTGTTCCGCCCTCGTTCTCCTCGTCGTCTCACGCGACCAGAAGGGCCCCGAGCAGCCGCCATCGTCATCGTCTTCAAGCTTCGGCCCCGGCGCCCTTCTCCGTCGAATTCGGCCACTCCGACGCGCCCCCGAGCCCACTAACCATCCCTGCAGCTCCGCGGTGAGCCTTTGACCTGATTCCCCCTTTCCTCGTCGTCCTTCGCGAGCTCTAGCCCCGATCCCCAACCATGACCGAAGCATCTCGCCGCCGGCCATGGCTTGGCCTTGGCCACAGCCACCGTAGCTCGCTCCCGAGCCCACCAGCGTGCTCACCGCAACCTTAGGAACCCAAAGCACCTAACCACTAGTCCTCCCGTGCACCGCAGCGCCACTCCCGCGAACCCCCGAGCTCCGGCCGCCGCCTCGGGCTCCACTCCGGCGAACCCCGGCCACCCCCGCACCTCCCGCTGGTCCCCCTAGATGCGCACGGGCACGGGCTACCTCCTGGTGCCCTTGGCGCGTCGATCCGTCGTCTCTGGCGCAACTCCGGCGAGCCACCGCCGCGTCTGGTCGTTGCCGGCGGCTAGACGCCGGTGGATTAGCCCCGGTTGACCAGGGATTTGACCCCCCTGGGTCACTGACGTGTGGGCCCGTCCCCTGCTAACTTTTGGTTAAGTTAATAACTAATTTTAATTAAGACACTGACTCACTGACATGCGGGCCCCGCCCGCCTAACCAAGTTAGTTAGGGTTAATTTTAATTAGGTTAGTTAGTCCAGACACTGACACGCAGGGCCCACAGGTCAGTTTGACCTGGACGGCGCCCGTTGACCTGCTGAGGTCAGCATGAGGTCATGCTGACGCAAAAATTCCTTTCTGGAATTTAAATAAATCTTAAATGATTTATTATTTTCAGAAAATGTCCAAAACTTCTAAAATTCATAGAAATTCAACCGTAACTCCAAATTAAATAATTTATATATGAAAAATTATCAGAAAAATTCAAGGAATCCATCTGTACCATTTTCATGCATGTTAGAACAACTTATAGATGCTGTTTAGCACAAATCATATAAAGGGCATTTAAATAATCACATATGGAGTTCGAATTTGAATCTTGTATTCAAACCAACTTCATTTAATCTGTTGCTAGTTGCATTAGCTCAAAACACATTCATATTGCCATGTCATGAGCATGCATCATATTGTGCATTGCATTGATTGTATTTCTTCTTTGTTGTCGGTATCTGTTCCCTCCCGGTAGACGATGTTCCGACGTGGTGATCGTTGACACTGATGAAGACTCAATGTTATCTTCAGAAGTGCCAGGCAAGCAAAACCCCCTTGTTCATTCCGATAAAATCCCACTCTCTCGCTCCTGCTCTCTTTTACTGCATTAGGACAACAATGACATATTTGTTACTTGCTGCGGTAGCTGAACCCCTTTATCCTTTGCATGACCTGTCATTGCCACAGTAAATAGATGAAACCCACTAGCATGAGTAGGAGTTGTTTGAGCCCTGATGTGCCTACTCATTCATGCTTGTTTGTCATGCCTGCTACTGTTTAGAGTTGAGTCAGGTCTGATTCATCGGGGATGAATCAGAGGTGTGTGAACATGTCCTACTGTGTGTGAGCTAAGTGTGTGAACACGATTTGGTAAAGGTAGCGGTGAGAGGCCATGTAGAAGTACATGGTGGGTTGTATCATTGTAGCCGTCCTCAGGAACTGAGTTCTGTATTTGTGATCCATGAACAGTTACTACCACACATTGGATTCCGGTAACTCGACCCCTCTCGACTTATTAATCAACATGATCTCTGTCCAGGAGTTGCAACTAGTTTCTGGTGTTTGTAGGTAGTGTTAGTAGTCTACCAAGTGGCACCCGGTACAGGTGGGCTTGGGACAGACTAGGCATAGTGGCACGGTGTACCAAGTGGCACCCGGATGGTGGGCTTGGGAACCCTGCTCACATCGTTTGGGGCCGTAAGCGACACCCCGGCCGGATCTCCTTGCTGATGGAACCCGAATAGGCGATAAACCTGGACTAGAGACTTGTTCGGTTAGTCAGGTCGTGGCCGACTCCCTCGCCCGGCTTCCGCTTGAAGGTTGCCGAGGTACATGACGTGTACAGGGCGGTAAGTGGCGAGAGCGTGTGTGAAGAAGTACACCCCTGCAGGGTTATCATCATCTATTCGAATAGCCGGATTCCTCGGATATGGAAACTTGGACCCCTTGTACAGTTCATAGACAAGTGAAAGTGGATACTCTAAAATACGCAAGATAAGCGTGAGTGCTATGGATGGCGTTCTCGTAGGGAGACGGGAGCGGATCCATAGTGGTGTATTGATATGGTGAATATGTGGACTCGTGTGCGCCACCTCAAAAGAGTTACTTGCAGTCGTAGTTCAGGTTAGCCACCGAGTCAAAGCTGGCTTGCTGCAGTTAAACTCCACCACCCCCTTGTTGATAATGATGCATATGTAGTTAGTTCTGATGTAAGTCTTGCTGGGTACATTTGTACTCACGCTTGCCTATTTTATGTTTTTGCAGAGAGACTTCAGTCTCACTAGTAGTTCCGCTTGGACTTCGACGTTTAGCTTGTTACCTCAGCTACGATCTTGTGCCCTCGGCAGGATCTGGTAGATAGTCAGGCTTTCAGCCTTTTTCATTTATAGATGTCTGTACTCAGACATGATAGCTTCCGCTTGTGTTTTGATTTGTATGCTCTGAGTGTTGGGTCATGAGACCCAGGTTTGTAATATCTCGCTCCTCGGAGCCTATTGAATAATTACTTGATTTGTAGAGTCATGTTGTGATGCCATGTTGTATCTGCACATATCGAGCATATTGTGTGTATGTTGTTGAAATGCTTGGTATGTGTGGGATCTGACTATCTAGTTGTTTATCCTTAGTAGCCTCTCTTACCGGGAAATGTCTCCTAGTGTTTCCACTGAGCCATGGTAGCTTGCTACTGCTCCGGAACACTTAGGCTGGCCGGCATGTGTCCTTCTTCGTTCCTGTGTCTGTCCCTTCGGGGAAATGTCACGCGATGAATACCGGAGTCCTGTTAGCCCGCTACAGCCCGGTTCACCGGAGTCCTGCTAGCCCAGTGCTACAGCCTGGATTCACTCGCTGATGACCGACACGTTCGATGTTGGGTCATGGATGCCTGTCCCTGTAAGTTTGTGCCACTTTGGGTTTACGACTAGCCATGTCAGCCCGGGCTCCTTACCATATGGATGCTAGCGACACTATCATATACATGTGCCAAAAGACGCAAACGGTCCCGGGCAAAGGTAAGGCGACACCCGTGGGAATACCGTGCGTGAGGCCGCAAAGTGATATGGGGTGTTACATGCTAGATCGATGTGGCATTGAGTCGGGGTCCTGACACCTAATGATTTCATGGACATCATCTTGTGTGTGCATCACTCTATGTCTATGGATATTCTTGTTTCTTCCTTGTGGGACTAACCCATGTAGGTAAGTTGAAAGTGCAACTCACTCCAAAGGATTGCTCCAAATGATCTACACCAACATTGAGCATCCACATCTTCAACACCTACATGAAGTCATCATCGACAAAACCCAAGGTTAGTTCATCCCTCTAAGGGGGGATCTCACATCTAGGGGGAGCTTAACTCTGAGAATTGAGTCAAAGCAACTCTAATGGTGTGAACACATTAATGCATTATGTAAAAGTGGTAACCCCACTTGAGCTTAAATGATGAGTATGACCTATGATCAAATGTTCTCATTTGACTCCTAAGTCAATATACTCATATGTAGATGACCTAGTCATCGCCAATTTCTTGATAGATGCTAGAATTGGTTGTGCATGCTTTGCCACATATTTCATTTGCCATCTTATTGTGTGAGCATGTTGGTGCATATTTTATTCATTCAAGGACATCCACTTGTTGTTTTGATTGTGTGGATTCTTTTATTTGTGCCAAGTGGATGGACAAGAATGCCTAAGAACCTTCTTTAGCTATTTATGCTTTTCTCATCTCAAACTCTATTCATGCTACATCACAAAATTTGATCTACTCAGATTCGAACCACTCTGTGTGAGGAGCACTCGGAGTCCCCGATTCGTCATAGACATAAACTTCCAAAACCTCTTTGTGATTCTCGGTCTGACCGATTCTTCCATTTCGGTCCTACCGAGATCACCAAGTTGATCTGAGTTTTCAATCTCGGTGCAACCGATTTGAACTTTTCGGTCTCACCGATTTGCTGTAACTGAACACAGTTATGCATCTAGGTGCCACTGAGTTGTTCCACTCGGTCACACCGACAGGGTCGGGCTATATATAGCCACGGGCAAAACTTTGGAAATTTCTCCAAAACCCTTCGCCCGCGCAACAGCTCGCTCTGCCATCGTGGTCTCCGGATCGTCTCCTCGTCGCCAGCAGCCTCCTGTCATTGGTCTCCGCCGCCGTCAACGGATTTCGTCCCCGTCGTTGCTGCCGTAGCAAGTCCACCGCCAAGTTAGGGTATGGACTTGATCTTTGTGCTATCCACGTCTGATTCCTAGCACATTGTTTTCATATTGATTCTTGCCACGATTGAAACTCTTCTATCCAGCCAAAGTAGTCCATAGATTAGATGCGATTCAAATTTTTAGGGTTAGGTTTCCGCCGAAACCATCTCGGACCCACCGAGTTGAAAAACTCGGTCTCACCGATTTGGCTTATGCCATTGCACTAGTGACTCTCGGTCTGACCGAGAATTACTAATCGGTGCAACCGATTTGAGGATTCTGTGAAACCCTGGCAGTCTCGGTGCCACCGAACTTAAAGTCGGTCCAACCGAGATCATCAGTTTAGGTTCCAAAACTACTTCGGTATCACCGAGTTTGAAAATCGATTGATCCGAAATGCTTTCTGTGGGAAACTAAAACTGAACTTTTGAGTCATTCTTTTGCAAAAATCTCTGCATTTTGTGATGCTCATCTTTTCTATCTCATCTATAACTCTTCACAGGGTCAGCAGTCAGCTTTTGCAGTATGTCTGATCAGAGTGACAGCTAGAATAGGTCCGAAGAGCAGATGGACTTGAGTGAGGGCACTAGTCCCTCAACTTCAGATGATGGGAGCAGAAGCACTCCTAGCAATTTGCCTAAGGCTGCAACTAGGCAAAGGAGGAAAAGAACATCAGATTCTGAGGATGAAGATTACAAAGCTGAGGAAGATGAGGCCACTTCCAAGAAAGTGGTGCTCAAGAAAGAGTATGGCTCTACACAGAGCACAAAGCCAGGTCTGAAGAGGAAAGTTCCTGCCAAGAGAACTCCAATGCTAAAGGCCAGAAAGTCCACTCAAGTGCCAGCTCAAGCTCAACCCAAAGAGGCACCTGCAAGGAAAGAAACATCATCCAAACCTCAGAAAGTCCCCACTGGTGCAACTATGAAGTTCACAATTGAATTAGAGGATGATGGTGATCAGGATAAGAAAAAAAAGAGCTAGAACCACAACTGCCAAGGTCCTTGGAAAGCCCTCAATGAGAAGGGATTCTGATGAAGAGGAAGAAGATGCTGCACCAGCACCTAAGGCAGCTAAGCTTATGGGAGATGCAATCAGATCAGGGGCTGCAACATCCAAGCCCAAGGAAGCACCCAAAGCTGCCTCCAAGGCCAAGAAAGTTCCAAAGAGGAATACTAGGAGTATTCCAGCTGCTGAGAAGAACAAGACCCCAGTGCCCAATGTTGCTGAAGATTCAGATGAAGAAGGACAGGTCCTTAGAAAGCTTAAGCCCAAGATACCAGACCACAATGATGCCCATCCTGTGGCTGAGGACATGAGAATCAGGAAGGATTCAGGGCTGAGACTGTGGAGGATGGAAGATCCATATGCTTCAAGAAGAAGAACTGCTGTTGACTACAGGTTCCACACAAAGGAACAACAGGACTTCTATGAAACAATTCTGTTGGACAAGAAGCCCATAGTCTGTGACATGAGGTGGGTTGACTGGAAATTCATCAAGGAAAATGAAGAGCACTATCCTGGAGTGCAAGACAGCTTTGTTGCTTGTGGAGTTGCAGATTTTGTTGGACAGAAGTTTACCAACTGGAATGATGAGCTTATCATGCAATTCTACTCCACAACACATTTTTACCCAGATGGTAGAATTGTTTGGATGTCTGAAGGTACAAGGTACCAGTCCACTGTTGAAGAATGGGCAAGCCTGATAAATGCCCCCAAGGAAAATGAGGATGACCTGGACATTTATGCAAAGAAGAAGTTGGGTAACAATTCAATGGCTCACATGTACAAGGAGATCCCAGAAAAGGCAGTAGAGACTCACAAGTTTGGATCAGTTCACTTTCTGCTGTCAGGGTTGCCAACCATAAATTGGATTCTGAGGCACACTTTGTTGCCCAAGTCTGGTGACCATAACATGATCAGAGGGCATGCCATCAACATGTTGCATGTGTTTGATGTGCCACAGAAGTTCAAAGTTATGAGCCTCATAATTGAAACAATCAAGAGGACTGCAGCAGATCAGAAGAGGAGCTGTGGATATGCACTGCAGATACAAGAATTGATAAACTCAAAGATGGGCACAGGAAAATATCAGTTGGATAAGGAACATTTTCCACTTTATCCAGACTTTGAGGACAATGAGGTTGTCATGAATGAAGATGATCCACAATCAGTTCAAGCTCAGGAGAAGAAGGAGAAGGCAAAGAAGGAGAAGGCTGCCAAGATGCCAACTCAAGAGGAAGCATCTGAGTATTTCTTGAAAACCAAACAAGAGTAGCTTGGTTACTTGATAGCATCAACTCTGAGGATTGAGAAGGGGTTGGCCACCCTAACTCAAAACTAGGAGAGCCTGGAAAGAATCATGGAACAAAAATTCTATGATCTAGATGTCAAGGTAACTGAGATTCAGTCAGTTGTGGAGCAGCTGCAGGATGACATGCAGGAGAGGAAGGGCAAGACAACCACCAATGTGTTTGCCAGAGTGCCCAGATCCCAGAGGTCAGTTGCAGTGCCAGTGACAGACACTAGAGCAACAAATTCAGCACCAGCCACAACACCTTCAGTTCCAGTGCAACCAGCTCCAGCACCAACTCCACCAGTTCCATCCACTTCAACTGAAGCCTCCATCCAAGGAGCCATCTCTACACCACCACCAGAAGATCAAGCCTGAGAGACGATCTAGCACTATGCATTTTCTATGAACTTTTTGGTGACTTGTTGCCAAAGGGGGAGAAATATGTATAGATCATAGGCTTCGAGAGAGAGTGTTGCTTTTGTTCTCTCTTGCTTTATTTGGTGGTTTTTCAAACTTTGTTTGCTTTTGGTTGAGATACTATGCTTGTGAGACATTGATGATCATGTGTTTGATCATAAGCTACACTTATGCATGCTTGATATTATTCTATCTATCTTATGTGATCACTCACTATGCTTGGTGATGAGTGCATGTATCCATTGTTTATTATTTTGAGCGCTCCACCAAGATGTATGTGACATGGAAGAGTAACCCATGAGCCTAATTCATTGTGCATTTGCAGTCCAAAGCAAACCTAAAACTATGCACAAATTTAGGGGGAGATCTTGCTTATCATATACTTCTCAAAGCGACGATGTTATTCAATCTTATTATCATTTGTCGAAGCTTTGATCTATATGTTGTCATCTGTTACCAAAAAGGGGAGATTGAAAGTGCAACTATCCCTAGGTGATTTTGGTAATTCATAACAACATATAGCTCACTGAGCTAATGCTATTCCAAGACTATTATTTCAGGAAAGCTCAATGAATGGCATGGCATGGATGATGAAAGTGGATCCCTCAAAATACTAAGGACAAAGGATTGGCTCAAGCTCAAAAGCTCAAGACTCTTCATTTTACATTTTAGTGATCCATGATCACATTGAGTCTATAGGAAAAGCCAATACTATCAAGGAGGGATGAGGTGTTGCTTAATGAGCCTCTTGCTTCATGTGCTTAGTGATATGCTCCAAAACCCTCAACTACTTTCCCACATCCACAAATGACCTAAACCCAAAGCCAAAATCGGTCACACCGATTCTTCCTATCCAGCGCCACCGATTCCAAAAGTCATAGCCACTGCCACAAACCCTAAGCAAAACGGTCTTAACGATAGGGATCTCGGTCTCACTGAGATGGGGTCGCAATCTCTCTGTTTCCCTTCGTAACGTTTCGGTCTAAACAAAGTGAGCGATTGGTCCCACCGAGATTGAAATGTAAACTCTCTGTTTCCTTTTTTAACATTTCGGTCTCACCGAAAAGAGCAAATCGGTCCCACCGAGTTTACCTGACCAACTCTCTGGAAAGCTTATTACCAAATCCGTCTCACCGAGTTTGTGTAAATGGTCTTACCGAGATTACGTTATGCCCTAACCCTAACCGAATCGGTCTCACCGAGATGCAAGTCAGTCCCACCGAAAATCACTAACGGTCACTAGGTTTAGTAAATCGGTCCGACCGAGTTTAACAATTCGGTCCCACCGAGTTTGGTAAATTGTGTGTAATGGTTAGATTTTGTGTGGAGGCTATATATACCCCTCCACCTCCTCTTCATTCGTGGAGAGAGCCATCAGAACGAACCTACACTTCCAACTTACCATTTCTGATAGAGCACCTACTCATGTGTTGAGGCCAAGATATTCCATTCCTACCATATGAATCTTGATCTCTAGCCTTCCCCAAGTTGCTTTCCACTCAAATCTTCTTTCCACTCAAATCTTCTTTCCACCAGATCCAAAACCTATGAGAGAGAGTTGAGTGTTGGGGAGACTATCATTTGAAGCACAAGAGAAAGGAGTTCATCATCAATTTGTTACTTCTTGGAGAGTGGTGTCTCCTAGATTGGCTAGGTGTCACTTGGGAGCCTCCGACAAGATTTTGGAGTTGAACCAAGGAGTTTGTAAGGGCAAGGAGATCGCCTACTTCGTGAAGATCTACCGCTAGTGAGGCAAGTCCTTCATGGGTGACGGCCATGGTGGGATAGACAAGGTCTCTTCTTCGTGGACCCTTCGTGGGTGGAGCCCTCCGTGGACTCGCGCAGCCGTTACCCTTCGTGGGTTGAAGTCTCCATCAACGTGGATGTACGATAGCACCACCTATCGGAACCACGCCAAAAACATCCGTGTCTCCAATTGCGTTTGAATCCTCCAAACCCTTCCCTTTTACTTTCTTGCAAGTTGCATGCTTTAATTTCCACTGCCTATATACTCTTTGCATGCTTGCTTGAATTGTGTGATGATTGCTTGACTTGTCCTAAAGTAGCTAAAATCTGCCAAACTCTAAAATTGGGAAAAGGTTAAGTTTTTATTGGTCAAGTAGTCTAATCACCCCCCTCTAGACATACTTCAAGGTCCTACAGGCATAAATAATAAGAACCCAAGAATTAAATAGGTATGCTAATTTCTTTATTTCTTTATTTGTTTATAGCTTTGTGTGTGAAACAATATACGCTGCCTCCCCCCAGATTTTCTTTACATAGGCAACATAGAACTATATGAGTGCCCTGTTAAATTTTGGAATCATTCCGGGTTTGTTTGGCCTTTTTTATACATTAATTGAGTTTCTGGTCATTTAATGTGCATAATTAAAATTTGAACTACAAGCACATGCTCCCGTGCACCAAAGTTGATTGAAAAATCACATGTGTGTCCTCGGGTGAATTTCTAGGTCCCATGCAAGAAATGGGAATGAAATTCAAACATCTGGGCATCATGGCTCGGCCGAGAACATTGAGAAGCTTGGTTTTAAAATTCTTGTAAATGCAAAACACGCCTGAAAATCATGAAACTTGGCACGGTGTCATGTCCTAGTACTACCATACCGTGGTAAAAAAATTTGCAGAATAGGAACAAGTTTTGGTATAAGTTTCTTGCAAACCGGAGGTTCTCTCAAGAAGGCTCGTGGTTCTGAGAGGGAACATGTCACCTTTGTGTGCATAATTCAAATTTTAAATACAAGAACATGCTCCAGTGTCGGAGTAATGGGCCACGGGTAGCCTAACCCGAGTCCCTGAGCATTTCAAGACATTGGGCCGGCTGCACCCCTCAAGCATCCAGAGTGAAGCGCCACCTTGTGGTGGCCGGCTGGCATAAGCGGCCGGCTGCCAGAAGATGGCCAAGCACCAGAAGACGGCACCAAGACGGGCCGACTCCTAGCAGGCGGCCTCCACAAAGGTCGGCTCCTAGCAGGCGGCCCACGATGCCCTCAAAGTCCGCACCCCCACTAAGAAGACAAGACGGGATGTGGCTACAGTATAATCCATCACCCCCATATCCAGGGCATGGCGTGGCAACAGTGCCCCGTACAGGCGGAGATCTCCACACGGCACGGCACTGTTGGCACTCCATCCCTGATGTCACGTCTAGAAAGCAGCCCACTCCTCCTCGATGCCCGTGCACCATTAACCAGACGAGACACGGGGTGGCTACAGTGATCTCCCAGCGGACGGCAAGACTGTAGCCATGCCCCCCCCCCGACCAAGCAGGCATCATTAGCCTTACGACTACAGTAACTAACTGCCGACCAGACCCGCAAGCGGCGGCGGCGGCCTGTCGGGTCCGCACAAGACCAGTCGGCGGAGCCCACCAGGCGGCGGGCCAAGGGGCCGGTGGCCGGCGGAGAAGCCGGCAACCAGAGACACTGACGGCCGGGGCCAACACCCGGCCAGATTACCATTGTACCCCTGGGGGGTAGGCCTATATAAACCCCCCAGGGCACCCATGCAAAGGGTTCCTAACCTATTAGACCTAGACTCATACATAGAGAGAAGAGAGAGCTAGCCCTGCTTTCTCCTAACTCTAGCATACAGCTCGAGGAGCACCATTGTACTCACTAGTGCCTTAGTGATCATGCGGAGACCCCGCAGAGCAGGACTAGGAGTGTTATCTCCTAGGAGAGCCCCGAACCTGGGTAAAGTACGCCGGCGTTCGTGTCTACGCCTCATCCCGCTTCCGGGCACCGGCGACATTCTACTCGCTCCCACCATGATAAGCCATCCCTTCGTATATGTCGCACCCAACCCCCGACATTTGGCAGCCACTGTGGGCGCGAGGTGCACCGTCATCCAACCCTGTTCCTTTCTGGTGAGCGCAGCCAGCCCGGCACGCCAGACGACGTCTGTGCTGACACGCTGCACGGCACGGAGATCGCCTGCGCGGCGAGCTGCCTCGCCGAACTTGTTGGTGAGATTCGCCTCTCTGACGAGCCCGCATCTGACGCGGGCATAGACGGCCCTGAGAGCCGCCTCGCCCGCCTCCTCGACCAGCTCCATGTCGCAGCGAGCCTGCTGTGGACTTGGATTCGGTTGGTTCCACCGACCTGATGCTTGTCGACTCCGACACGGTGTCGCTCGACGCATTTCCCACCAACGTGGTGGTCTATGATGAGCCGCTTCCTTGCGAGAACAGCGGGGGAAGCACCGTCATGGAAGTGATAGTCATTAGCCATGGCGAGTGCTCTGGCGGGGACGGTGCTTGAGACCCGCTCGAGGCGGCGTTGCAAGACCTGACTGCGCCCATCCCATAAGACGCCGACGCCGAGATGCTGGAAGCACGCCGTGTCCAGCTCGTCGAATGCGCCAAAAAGCTAGATAGCATGAGATGCCTTTCGGAGGCTTACCAGCCTGAGATGGACCACGCCGTTCGTGGCACGCCGGCTCCTGGTGGGCCTAGCCGCATCGGCACAGTCCAGCTGTCGGGGGTTGGGTGCGACATATGCCAATGGATGTCTTATCATGGTGGGAGCGAGTAGAACGTCGCCGGTGCCTGGAAGCGGGATGAGGCGTAGACACGAACGCTGGCGCACTTTACCCAGGTTTGGGGCTCTCCTAGGAGATAACACCCCTAGTCCTGCTCTGCGGGGTCTCCGCATGATCACTAAGGCACTAGTGAGTAAAGATGTGCTCCTCGAGCTGTATGCTAGAGGTAGAAGAAGGCAAGGCTTGCTCTCTTCTTTCCCTATGTGTGAATCTAATTCTAACAGGTTGGAACCCTTTGCATGGGTGCCCTGGTGGTTTATATAGGCGTACCCCGTAGGGGTACAATTGTAATCTAGCCGGGTGTAGGACCCGGCTGTCAGTCTTGCTGGTTGTCGGCTTCTCCGCCGGCTACTGGGGCCCGCCGCTAGGTGGGTCCCGCTGTCTGGTCTGGTACGGAGCCGACAGGCCGCTCCCGCCGCTCGCGGGTCTTGTCGGCTGTTGATTACTGTAGCAGTGATGCTAATGACGTTTGCTTGGTCAGAGGAGCGTGGCTACAGTCCCGCCGCTTGGCGGGAGATCACTATAGCCACTCAGGGTCTTATCTGGTCAATGGTGCATGGGCCCCGAGGAAGGAACGGGCCGCCTGCTAGGAGTTGGCCTCCCTTGGGTTCAACTAGTGAGGCTTCCACCATCTTCCGGTCTCTCACTGCCTAGTAGGGCCCGCCGTCTTCAGGCCGTACTAACAGGCAGTCGTGGGAGCAGGGCTCCGCCTGACAGGAGTGACGTCAAGGACGGAGTGGCAACAGTGCCGCGCTGGGCGGAGATCTCCGCCTGTACGGAGCACTTTGGCCACGCCCAACCCTGGATACAGGGGTGATGGGCTACACTGTATTCTCTTCTTAATGGGGGCACAGACTTCGAGGGTGCCGTGGGCCTACTGCTAGGAGCCGGCCTCTCTAGAGGCCGCCTGTTAGGAGTCGTCCCGTCTTGGTGCCGCCTTCCTGAGAGCGGCCATCTTCTGGCAGCCGGCCGTTGAGCCAGCCAGCCACCGAAAGGTGGCGCTTGATCTTGATGTCTTGAGGGGCACAGCCAGCCCCGATGTCTTGAAAGGTTCGGGGACTCGGATTGGGCTACCCGTGGCCCATTACTGCGACAGTAGTCCCCGAAGCTGGTGAGGTGTCAAGGCCAAGGGGCTGAGGAGCCTCAATAGTTTCTTTCCCCGAGTGCTCTGGACGGAAGCTTCATCCGACTCCTGGCAAGCCGCCTGGTAGGAGTCGGCCACGTCCAGTCGGATTTGTCTGAAACTTCGAACGCAACGATGGGAACTAGGTGGCGTGTTAGCTAAGCTTCTAGGCCCGCCACCCGTCATGGGCATGCCACGTGGCATCAGCCAGCTGGGCTAGCCTGCCAGCCCACGCACGTGATGGGACGCGACTGTAGGCTGGGCCCGCCAACACCGGGCCTCGGCACGCGAGTGGATCCGCTGTGGCCGAGGCAGGCGGTTGAGTTTCCCCGCGGAGTTACTACGCGCATTAACTTGCGTGATAAAGGTGGGAACATGGGGTCATGGGCATAGTTAATCCCACCATCCCACGCCCGCCCTCGGCTTCATAGCCCGCAGGTTATAAGTAGGAGGAGGAGAGGGAGCGGTGGAGCACGCGCGCCCCTCCACCCGGCTCTTGGCTCCTTCTTCTTCCTCTTGCCGCAGCGCCCCCGAGCCACGCTGAAGCGCTGCCGCTGTTCGTCTCTGTTGAGTTCGTCCGCCTCGAGCCCTCTTGACCCGCACCATCCCTAGCTCCCCCGCCGCGCCATTTTCTTCGTCGAGATCTGCATGGCATGCGAGCGGGCAGGAGACTGGGACAGGTCAAATGTCAATGAGGATCACATCACTTTCCTCTGCGAGACGCGGCGTCTTCCCGGTGCGGGCTATGTGAAGTCGTGCATTCCGCCAGCGGGGGAGATCCCGCCGGCGCCGGGGGAGGGCGAGCGGGTCATCTTCGGCTCGCACTTCATCCGCGGCTTCGGCCTGCCGGCGAGCGGCTTTCTCCGCTCGTTCCTCAAGTTTTATCACCTCCAGCCTCATCACACCATGCCCAACACCGTGATGCTCCTGTCCGCCTTCGTCACGATGTGCGAAGGCTATCTCCGCATCCTCCCCGCCATCAAGTTGCGGGGAGCGTTCTTCTACAGCAAGCTGGGCACCTCCGTCCGGGAGGTGGCTGCCTAGTGTGGTGCCTTTATCGCGGTGCACCGGCCGTCGCTGAAGAATGTCTTCCCCATCATCAAGATGCCACAATCGGTCAAGATGTCGTAGCAATCTTACTTCTATGTGGAGAACGTGGACCCGGCCGTCGACTTCATCAACCTGCCGGCTTATGAAGCCGGTCGACCGGCTGAGCCTTGGCCCAGCTGGGGCAACAAGCCGAAGCCGGTATCAGCAGACGACGCCGCCGCCATCCAACGACTCCGGGAGCTGACCGATGCCGAAGGCCTCAAGGTGTCCGATTTGCTGGTTGCCTTTGTCACGCGTCGGGTTCCCCGCTCCAAGGCTGCCCTCACCTGATCAGCCGGATGAGCGGGCATCGCAACCCGTGCCGACTAACTACCAAGGAGATGTCGGCTGCTGAGGTTGCAAACTTGGTGAACGAGATCTCCGGCCTCAAGCTGGAGGGGTCTTGGCGCTTCGGCAAGCGGCCATACTCCCGCGCCGACCCGCCACCTGCGGTAAGTTTCTCAATTCTTTCCTTTTGATACTCGTCTTAGTCTTGATCTTGGTCTTGATCAGTCGGCCTCCCACCATTTGAAACAGATATACATGTCGGAAGTGACGGCCGCCATCGTAGGGGCGAGTGGCGACTACGAACCGGACCGGGCGGTGAACGACGTGGATGACCCTGACTTGGGGGCGGCCGCCTTGGAGGACACCGCGATAGGCGGTGTCTATGAAGCCGGCGGCTCCTAAGAAGGCAGCATCGAGACTTGGCCTGATGATGAGGAGGAGGAAGATGAGCCGCGCCCTGCGCGTGGTGCCGGCAGGGCGGACACAGGCCCCTCCATCGAGCCGACTGCTCGAGGCGACACGCGTAAGCGTAAACAAGGCACCATCTTGTTTGGTAGCGCGCTGAAGAAAACCAAGAACCCGACCGGTGTGACCAGGCGGAAGGAGGCCGCAACGAAGGCGGCCAAGTTTCAGAAACTCCCGAAGGCGCCTCCCATGGTGTCGGCGTAAGTATCTTTTTCTTGCGCTCTTCTTTCTTGTTGATTCTCTCTGAGCTTCCCCTCTTCGTGTTTCTTAACTTAGGGCCCCGCACTCTCTTGAGAAGTCGTCCTCCGCCTCCATCGTTGGGTCGGCGGAGACCTCCACCACCACCCGGTGAATCGATCCGGCCGCCGACCTCCGGGAGGCGTGGGAGCGAAACGCACGGGAGGTGCACGAGGAGCAGGAAGCCGCCCGCCTGGAGAAGGTGGAGGCAGACAAGGCGGAAGCCACCGCCTTGAAGAAGCTGGCGAAGGCCAAGGCCACTACCCCGGTGAAGGAGCAGGACGAAGAGGCTACGCGCCGCCAGTCGGCGTTATTCATCATCCCCCTGAACTCCGTGCCGCCACCTGATACGTCTCGGTCGTATCTACTTTTCCAAACACTTTTGCCCTTGTTTTGGACTCTAACTTGCATGATTTGAATGGAACTAACCCGGACTGACGTTGTTTTCAGCAGAATTGCCATGATGTTGTTTTATGCGCAGAAAACAAAAGTTCTCGGAATGACCTGAAACTCCATGGAATATTTTAGAATAAATAATAAAAAATCCTCGCCAAAGATGAAGACCAGGGGGGCCACACCCTGTCCACGAGGGTGGGGGGCGCGCCCCCCTGTCGGTGTCAAAACCGGCGGATCTCGGGTAGGGGGTCCCGATCTGTGCGTCATGGCTGATGGTAACAAGAAGTAAGGGACACAGGTGTTTACCCAGGTTCCGGCCTTCTCGATGGAGGTAAAACCCTACTTCCTGCTTGATTAATATTGATGATATGGGTAGTACAAGAGTAGATCTACCACGAGATCATAGAGGCTAAACCCTAAGAGCTAGCTTATGATGGTATGAATGTGATTGTGATCGGCCTTCTAAGGACCATCCTCTCTGGTTTATATAGACACTGGAGAGGGCTAGGGTTTACATGGAGTCGGTTACAAAGAAGGAAATATAATATCCGGCTCGCCAAGCTTGCCTTCCACGCCAAGGAAAGTCCCATCCGGATATGGGCCGAAGTCTTGAGTCTTGTATATTCACACTTCAATAGTCCGGACGTTGTACACAGTCCGGCTGTCCGGATACCCCCTAATCCAGGACTCCCTCAGTAGCCCCTGAAACAGGCTTCAATGACGATGAGTCCGACGCGCAGTATTGTCTTCGGCATTGCAAGGCGGGTTCCTCCTCCAAATTCTCCAAAGAGGTTTATCGAACACATAGTCCATGTCCGGATCTACAAGATGATCTTCGTATGGTATAGATCTGATTCGTTGGCAATCTTCGAGCGTCGTGCCCTGGCACCATGAATCGGCCCAATGTGAACCGTCGTTTCCTACCCCACAATGACTCGTGTTACGAGGCAGTTTCATTGGCATGTCCCATCGAGGCAGAGATCGTGTCCCTTTTATTACGGGATTTTCCATCAATATGAGCGTGCGTGTCCCCACGACGGCCGTCGGTATTACCCTGTGTGTTTTTAGATAAGCCTCAAACGGCCACACCGGGGACTCTTGATATTCACCCTCTTTATAAAGGGGTCGAGGCCTATACCTCTTTCTTCACCTTCATCGCGCCTTCTCGCACCTCGAGTTCTAAAACCCAAAACATAAGCTCCACGCCTCCGGAATCCGCCAGTATGACTGGATCTGATCCTCAAGGCTAGTGGGTCGCCTCCTCGATCGAGGAGAAGGACATTGCGAAGCTCAGGGAGGTCGGAGGACTAACCACAGATATCCGGCACAGGCTTCCTGCTCCAGGGCAAGTTATCCCCACGCCGGAGCCCAATGAGTGTGTTGTTTTTGTCCCACACTTCCTCCGTGGTTTGGGTTTCACCCTCCATCCTTTCGTGAGGGGGCTCATGTTCTATTATGGGCTCGATTTTCATGATCTGGCTCCGGATGCTATCCTCCATATCTCGTCGTTCATTATCGTGTGCGAGGCTTTTCTCCACATCACCCCGCACTTCAACTTATGGATCAAGACCTTCAATGTGAAGTCGAAGATGATCGGGGGGCGACATGTGGAGTGTGGAGGTGCTGTAATAAACAGAAATGTCGATGCCCCATGGCCGGAGAGTTCTCTCCCAGAAGTATCTGACGTATGGCAGTGGAGGTGGTTTTATGCTACTGCCCGAAGGGGCACAAACTGGGTAGCCGCTCCTGAGTTCCGCTCGGGCCCTCTGTCGCAGTTGGCATCCTGGACAGACGTAGGATGTAATTGGGGGCCCGTAGGTGATGTACCAATACTGCAGAACCGCTTCCGGGAGCTTCTCGAGAGGGATATCAACCTTGTTAGCATAATGCAAGTGATGTTAATCTGATGGATGTTGCCATGCCAACGCCGGCCTCTTCGGATGTGGGAGTTCAATCTGGAGGGTCCGTGGACTGTGAAGCACTTCTTCGACTTAAAGCTTGAAGAGATGTGCAAATTATTCTTCGGACGGAAAGTAATGTGTCTGGATACCACCGAGGATGCGGCCCTAAGCTGCAACCGCCTAGATACTCGAGTAAGTGGCCTTGATACCGGACACCCCTTTTTGTATCTGTCATACTTGTTTATTCTGAACATCATTCGCGTCCAGGAATGGCTCAGCAAGGCGGAGAGAATCAGGTGTCCGGCACCACTTCCCAAAGGCTCGTCCGCCCCTACCGTAGCCAAGATGCTCGACCGGGTACTCAGCAGAATGACCTCGGGGAAAGACAAGGGGAAGGATGAGAAATCTGAACCCCACAAACTACGCATCCGAACCAGGGATAGTCGGGGAGGAGAGGTCGAGGCCGCCTCCCCACGCAAGAAGAAGAGGGCCGCCTCTAAAGATTTGGACGCAGAGATGCCCAAATTCGGGTAAAGGGATCCCCAAGGGTCCTTGCCCCGACAGGCACCCTCACCGCGTCATGCCCTCCAATGGGCCAACCCTCCAACAAGTTGTAAGTCAATCATTAACTTAAAGGTACTGTATTTCTCCTGGATCAGTGACCAGGACTCAACTTTTTACAGTCCGGCTGGCAGCTCTTCTCAACATGGCTCGTCTTCGGGCGACCTTCCTCCGAAGATGATGGAGAGCGAGACCCCACCCGCCACTCCTGTTCTTGACGCGGGCGACACCAAGGTGTCATCACGGAGGAGCCCGGATCAGCCAAGGCCAGAAGCCCATGCGTCAGCCGCCCTGAGTCCGGACATACTAACGGTATTACTGGAGCGAGTTGCACTTTCGGAGGAGCACCGCTCATTAATGAGCGTGGTGCTCAAGAAGATTTCATCCGCTACAAGCGGTTTGAATGAAGCATTCACAAGCCTGCTCAAAGGCTTTGAGGTATGTAATGGAGAAGTCTTTGGTTGTAAGGCAAGCGCTAGGTGTGCTCCATATAGATAGTAGCCCCTAAGACTCTGGTTGCCCGCCCTAGGCGGCAAATGGGGGATCATAAACCAATGATAGTTCTGTAAACGTGTGCAGGTACCTGTGGGACCGGCCGTCGGCCCGTCCGTTGAAGTTGCCGAACTATCGAGGCAAATTGGGTCGATTGATGCCGATATTACTCTGATGAATGAGCGGCTAGATACCTCACAAGGTATGTGCCCTGTCTCCCATTGCATAGAAAAAATTAAGGTGGCATGTATTAATATAATTTGTTCGGACTGCAGATGGTGCTGCTGCCATGGAGGCCCTAAGGGCTGAACTTGCTCTAGCCAAGGAACAAGCTCGGGTGAGCAATGCGGCTGCCCTAAAGGCGACCGAGGAATTGAGAGCCGAATAGGCTGCCCGTCGCCGAAGCGAGGAAAAGATAGCCGAAATGGCTATCGAGTTAAAACATGCCGCTGACCGGTATGAGCTCCTGAAGAAGGAGCATGAAGATAAATCGGCTGACCTGAGCAAGGCGCTGAATGCCACCAAGGAAATACGGACCGAGCTCAGGGGTGCGCGGGAGGAGCTTCAAGAGGCTGGAAAAATCGCGGCTGGAGGCTCCTATTTGCTGCAGACGAAGTTCTTCGATCCGAAGTACGATCCCCTTGATGGACGCTGGAGCTCGCTGGACGCATACGCGGACCTGGCAAAGAGTACGGCTGATGCCATGGAGTTCTTCAAAGATCAGGGTGAAAAGGAGGTGAAGAAGCTTTTTTGGTCGCAGTTCCATGCTCCCACTCGCCCGCTGCCGTTAAGCGATAAGATGGCTGCTGTGGTGGAGCTTCACAGGCTGTCCGGGCTTGCGATGCGGTCTATAATAGATCATCTCTGGCCGAAAGAGCCGAAGCCGAACAGCTACTTTGGTTTAGTGCAACAGTTCCTTGGGGCTGTGCCCCGGATCGATGCCATGAGGAGGTCAGCATGCATAGAGGGTGCGCGGATGGCCCTTGCACACGTTAAAGCATATTCTATGAATAAGGATGCCACTATGGTAGTGTCTCAGGATCCGGTAGGGGGTCAATATCCAGTCGAGCACTACTTGGCGCAGGTCAAGGAGGGTGCCCGCCTGATAGAGGCGTAGTGCCCGAAGAATCTCCTCTTTGAGTGATGATTCAAATTATTGTAAAAACATTTTGATTAGAAGGTTATGTTTATAATTTGTGCTTTGAAAACATGATTGTGTCCCTTGTGCGGCCGTTTATATATATATATATATATATATATATATATATATATATATATATATATAGACGGTCTATTCTGCTAATATTAGCAGAATAACTATTCTGCACACCGCTTCCGCACTGCAAGGTGAACGCAAGTGCACTGCAACTTCTTTACGTTGGGCACTACAATGCTTCACGAGAGAACTGCTTCATTTTCCGATGTTCCGCCCGCGTTTTCTATAGGGAATCCGTTGTCGCAGGATGATTCAGTTTGTGTTTGCATCTCATTTTAGCTTTATTCTTTCTAATTTACAGGAAAATATACTAGAGTGCTTGCAAATCGAGGGATTTGGCGGACGAGCTTTCTCTCTTCGTTCGTGTTCGCGTCAGATGCGAATTCTTTTGTGCTCGGATGTTGTTATTTCGTAGGAATTCTTTGATTGCTTCGTTTTAATCAGTCCGTTCACTCTATAATTTGTTATTTTTTAGGAGTTAGTTTTCAGTTCTTGTTATTTTGATTGTGCTGGCGGGTGAGCTTTGTCCGCTCCTCTATTCTTGTTGATTTTTTTGATTTTGCATGTCCAAGTGTGTTTTAATATTGTAATTACTGTTGCTCTCGGTTTGAATTCATTGTATTGCGGGTATAATTGTCATTTTTTAATCGCGTTTTTTAAATGAAAGGTGATGATGTTCGTCAAGTTGCCATGTCTTCCATGTAAATTTTTGCGGGTGTATTTTTTGATAGTTTAGTGGGTGTACAATTTTTAGGCGAGTTATGGAAGTGCGAGTGAAATTGACACCTCTATCAGTCTATCACATGTCTGTAGTTGTACTGCTTTAATTTTATTTGTTGTGGTCGTGGCATACGTTGTAGTGCACTGCATTTTCTTAGGTAGCGTACTTCGTTGTAGCTGTATTACAGTGGTTATGGCTGTTTATGAGATTTCTCCTTTTCTTAAACTACATTATGTGTTCTAGATGACTGCATAATAGGCATTTCTGTACTGCATTAGCAGTGTTGTTAATTTTCTATTCTACTATTAGAATGGATGGTCCATGATACGCTTGTGTTAGCTGAATAGTTATTATAAGAATTTTTTTGAGCTACATACTATGAGACTTGTTTTTGAACATCATATGTTAACTGCAAAGTTTCTACCATTTGCATTTCCTTGTTACTGTTCAGAGGGCTGCTTTTTGTTATTATTAGTACCACACTATGTGTTCGAGAGAACTGCATTAGTGACACCAGCACCTTTGTCTAAAAAGGATGATAAAATGACACAGTTGAGGTTGGATACTTTAAATAGGCATCGTTCAAATGTCTGATGGACATAATTTTAAAAGCATACAGCATAAGCAAAGAATTAGAAATATTGGTTGCTTCATATTAGACAACCTAGAGTGCAAATATTGTAAACTTGATGGAGTCTTTTTCTATGTAGAAAAAGACCATGGCTACTTCTCTGGCCTCAAAGCCATTCTGGGAGACAAAATCTCTCCAACCAGTAGTTATGTTGATGCAGTCTTCAGAGTCGATGTGGTAGTCAGCTTGCATGTCTCCATAGCCATTCTTGTGTTCTGTCTCCAAAGTAAGCTTCCCTGAACTCGGAGCATGAAATTTTATTGTGGATGACAGTTTCTACATATTGTAATGGGTGGAAAAAGAATTTATAAGTAAACAGCAAATGTTTTTGTTTTATACTTAGTATGATTTGTTTATGTTTACTTAAATAGTTACATACATATGACTGTATTTTGTAAAGTAGTTGCAATGTATGAACAAACTTATATACGCAATTGACTCCTAGGTTTACTGGGATATATATTATACTGCAACATGTGTGCACTACAATGTTAGTAACAGTGTACTTCTCCAGCATGTTAAGATAACTGCAACGCTTATCTATTGACCCTTTTTTCGTACATATGTCAATACATGGTGTGGTACTGAAGAAATATAGGTGGAAGCATCTAGTCTTAATAGGTAAGAGATCTGAACAACAATACAAATTCTGTTTTGTATTTTTGTTGATATTACTGAACAAATTGATTGAACTATATATTCAGATGTGTATTTGTAGTCTAGATTATGTCCAAAAATTGTGAGTGGAAAAACATACCCAACTTTCCTGTAGATCTGCGGTTGTGAGGCGATTAAGAAATGGCACACGAAACCCCCTGTTGGGTATCATCAGGCAGCCGAGCATGCTGCGCCACTCGGTGTTGGTGAGCTCTAGGCCTTCTGCGTAGACACATGTGTCCGCTACCGGCACCATCCTTGCCAAGCACCAGCACTTACAGTCCATGGCGGGTTCAGTGGAATTCTAGAAAAGAGATGTGATGGGATGAACCCTAGATCTACGTTTTGAGGAAAATGAGGAATGGGGGGAGGAGTTGTGTTAGTCTGTAGCACGAATGGATAAGTTTTTATGCAACCAATCGAGCAATGGAAGTAATAAATGGTGTGGTTGGCGTTAGGTGGTGGATTGGGTCTCATTCAGTGAACATGAATGCATTTAAGAAGCAACATGACTGCTTACCTGAGAATAGCGAACTGCATTGTCATATCAGGACAAACTACGAACGCGTGGTTGAGCCTGTGTTTGTGTATGGTATGTAGCATTTTTTTATTTTCAGTGGCCTCTTTTTTTTGTTGGCCCTGTGTTCTGGTAGTGAACACGCAATTGGGCCCAGGTCGGCCTGTGAGCACGGCTGGTTCCTGATGCGCTGTGTGCGGTCTAATGTTTAGTCCCACCTCGCCCGCGGAAGGCGCGCCCGACATGTTTATAAGCGGTGGCGAGGCCTCTGTAGAGAACTCCTCTTGTTACTTATTTGGGCGCTTAAACACGGCGCTCGCAGCTGTATGCTCTCTGACCTGTGGGCCCATGTATGGCCGGCCCCATGCACTGTGACTCAGAACGACTCGCCTTCTGTGGGCGCAGACCCATTACGAGACTGGTTGGGGCCGGTGGCACTTGGGTGGTCAATTTTTTTTATTTTTATTTTTCTGTCTTAGGTGTTTTTTCAATGTCGGGGGCGTGCACTGCATTGATCAGGGTTCTGTACTGCATGTACAGTTGCCATTTTTTTGTTTCCGTCTTTTTGCTATTATGTAATCTTTTTTCCCAATGTATGGGAGTGCACTACTTAGTAAATCATACGCGTAATGCGTTGATTATGGTTCTGTACTGCACTTTCATATATTTCTGTAGTTCATTGATTATTTACGTGTTTGCGTTTTTCATTTTTTGGTTTTGCTCTTATGTATTCTTTTTTCAAATTAGGTTCGTGCACCGCTTTGTTGGGTATGTTAAGACTTCATTCGACAGATTCTGTACTGCACTCATACACAACATGCACTGTATGTGTCCTGTTTGCACACTGCAACTCATTTTTCGTTTTCTGCACTACTCGAATCTAATGATACATTAGCAGACAACAGAAAACAAATTATCACAGATATTCTGTACGACAATTTCATCACCAACAAACTAAGTTGAACAGAAAGCAAACTAACATAATCAGAGTTCATAATTACAAAGCGATTCTGCATGGCAAGCAAACTAGGTTCAGCACACAAGCAAACTAACGATACATAAGCAAACAACACAAAGCAAATTTGATGATAATTCTAAAAGAACGCTGGCATTGTTGGCTCCTGGACGGCACCATCTTCTTCTTCACCAGTCAGGCTCTCCCCATCCCCAGCTGCTCCTGGCGCGCTTCTTGGGGGGCTCCTCCTTCTCCAGCTTTGCACGGCGAAGGCCGTCTTGGGTGAGGGTGATGTGGTTCCATATCTCGTATGCTGCGTAGGCGTCCTTTGCAGCGTACTCAATGTGCCTCCTGGACAGAGGCAGGGTGGCCCAGCGCTGGTGCTCGTCGTCAGTGATCTTCTTCTTCATGTTGTTGTAGTAGTCGTCGATGAGCACACCGAAGACGTCTCCGAGGGAGTCCAACGGCTTGGTTGCCCCGGGCACCCTCCACTCCTTCTGGATGTCGATGAAGTTGGCGACCTCTAGTTTGACGCGCTCTAGCCTGGTTTTGTCGCCGTCGATGGAGAAGCCTGCAAAGGTGTACCTGGGGTCGGCGAGGAAGTTGTCGAAGACGGTGCACCTTTCAGTGTCGCTCATTTGGAAGAGCAGCACCGGGTGATTCTTGCTGATGGAGAGCTGGCAGAGGGCGGGTTTCTGCGTCGCTTCAAGGTCGTTGTCGTACTCCAGATCAATGCCGACGATCTTGTGGCGCTGGAGGCTGAGGTGGCGCTCATACTGCGCGAGGGTGATCGCCATCTACTTCTTGTCGTTGGTGTGGATGACGTTCAACTTGGTGTTGCCGTGCGCCTCCACGGCGTTGTCGCCCTTGTACTCGTCGGTGAACGTCATCGCTGGTGGCAGGGCTTGGTGCTTTTGCGTTGATATGGGGCGATTTGGTGGGAGCGCAATGGATACTTGTGTTGTTGTGGATGAGAAGGCCTTTGGCAGGGGTCTGAATTTAAGGGGAGGGCGGGGGGTGGGATGGCCTCGTCGAATGAACTACACGATCGCGCTGATGATGCGGTTGTGCGGATCGTGGGTTGGTTTTGCATCTGTGATCGTGGGCTTGTGGCGATGGAACTGCTCCAATCGGGTGGTTGTATGCAAACGTGGTTTTTTTAAGGCGGGTTTGTTTTATTTTTGTTCAGCACATTTTTTTAACCACCTATTTTTTCTATGCGAACGGGCATTTTGTCATGTTTTATAGATGTATACTGCGTGACAACATAACTGCATTGCTTACACTTCCGCACTGCGTCGCGTACAAATCAGAACTGCAACATTGTATACATGTGTGTACTTCATCGTTTTTTGCGTGTCTTTGCTATATGCTTAGGCGATCTGCATTGCGCAACAGAATGCACTGCATACTTCTACCGCCCCGTACTGCATCTTGTTTTTGCCGGTACTTATTGCAGTCCCTGGCACGGGACGGGTAGGGAAATGGGAGGGGGGTGGGTGGCCCCCCCACTTTTTTTTTGAACTTATTATTTTTCCTTAGTCGGTTTTATTGGGCCCGTGTTCGGGTAGTTCAGAGACGCATGTACGTGGTCAATTTTTGTGTGGATGGGCCGGTATCATTTGGGTGATCAGTTTTTATTCTTTGTATGCTTTTTAATGCCGTGGAGTGCACTTCTTTTTGGTAAATCATCGGTGCACTGCATTGATCATGGTTATGTACAAGATGTGAACTTCATTCCTTACTGCATGTACAATTCTCATTTTTGTTCCCGTGTTTTTACTTTTTTGTAATCTTTTTTTCAAATGTATGGGACTGCACTGCTTAGCAAATTACCACTGTACTGCATTGTTTATGATACTATACTGTACGTTTGTGTACTTCTGCACTGCGTTTACTTTTTCCGCGTTCGCGTTTTTCTTCATCCCGAAAAGAAATGCATAATGGCGTACTGCATCCCGTACAGAAATGCACTGCATTTTTCCAGTAGTGCATACTGCATTTGTTTTTTTGCCTGTGCTTACTGCACTGTATGGGAGGTTTAAGGGGAGAGCGGGGGGGCACACTTTTTTTGTGTGGCACTTAGTTGAAGGTAGACTTTTTTTTGGATGTGTTTTCTTAACATGCGTTTTGTTTTTGATTTTAACTTTTTTTACAAACTGTATGTATTTTATTTGTTGTTTTACCGTTTGAACTTCATGATTCTTCACAGAGAACTGCATCATGTGCGTTCTTTTTTGTTGTTTTTTGGTAATATGTGCGTTTTGATGTAGACTGGCTTATTTTGTCCGGGTTGTTTTTGGGCCGGCTCGTTTTTTGTGACCCTTTTTGCGACACGCGGGCCTCCTACGTATCGTTTCCAGGCTATTCCACCGCTCCGCTGTCAGAGAAAGAGACCGAGAACAATCCCTTCTCCTCTGTTGCAGTATCTCCCGAGGCATCTCTCCCTCGGGCAAAACCACCGTCGCGCGCAGCAAGCGCCGTCACCCGAAGAACCGCCGCCCGCAAGATGTCCTTATTCCTGCATTCCGCCTTGCTGTCCGCTCCGTGAGCCCTTGCCGCTGCGCTCCCACAGCCCTTTCTTGTCTGTTCCCGTCGCCGCCCCCCTTCCCCCTTCCCGCCGCCGTCGCCGCACACTTTTCTTCGGTATGTTCCGCTTGGCTCGGTGTTGATCGTCCCCTCGCCTTGTTTTTGTGATTCTTATAGTTGCTATAGCTCTTTTTGCTTGTGTAATTTTTTGTAGGCAGTCGATTTTATCTCGTTTTGAAGTCGATAGTTGTGTGTAGCAATGTGGATCTAGGGTTTCGTGATATTTTCGCCAATTTTGTTGCTTATGTCTGTCACTTCGTCCTTTGTGTTGCAGGGAAACACTATGTCTTCGCTGAGCAGGCTGGGAGAAGGAGTTCAAGGTATGTGGAGTGCTTATTCCTTAGGCTTTGTTTATTTTGTTTGATGTTTATCTAGTTTCCTAATTCATCCTGCATATTGGGTTATGCTCTGTTAGTTGTCAGCGTTCGTTTGCATTATTTTGTCATGTGATGTTTTTGTAATTTCTTTTTTCTTGTTTTTTTTAATCCAGCATAAATTCATATGCCATGCTTTTTCAAGAATGAGAACCAAAGGTTAAATATTATGGCAATTGAAGTGAAGAAAATTTAAAATCAATATTGACAAGCAACATTTATTCTTACCTGTCTTTAGCTGCAGATATGTGGTAGACAAGGCATTCTTTTTCTACGCATAGCTATAGCACCGCTGCACGCTGTGGCTTCTTGTAGTGTGTGTACTCGACATCAATGCCGACTAGTTTAACGGGCATTCCGCCGAGCTTCCTCCTGAACGTGGACAACATCTTGTCCACGTCTTTGCCCTTGCTTGTGCAAAGGACGTGGAGCTTGTGATTGCCGTGGAGGTGGACATCGTGGAGCTCCCTGGTGTACTTGCGGCGTTGCTTGTACAGAGGTGCATCTTCCATGATTCTCCTCTGCTCTCTGGTGTTTTTTATAGAGAGAGAGGTTAGTGAAAGGAAGAGCGGAGAAGAACATGCAATTGGGTTTTTTGGGGGGATGAAGCAGTTGTGTTTTCTCCTCTGCTCTCCTCTGCTCTCCTTAACAGGACATGGGAGAGGTGGAGCGAGGCGGTAGCGTGGTGTGGCTCTGTCTTAAGTTACGTGGCAACTGCCAATAGGTTCTGCTATGAGGAAGCTCTTGTTAGTGCGTTGGAAATCCGGAACGTCGTCGCCTCTTTGTTCATGATTAGATCAATGTATTGACGCAACTGTCAAAAATATGATGATTGTGTTTTCGGTCAATTGTCCAAGTCAGTGCACTTCTTTTCTATCAGAAACAAACTTCTCAGGTCCACGTAGTGTACTGCAGTATGATTCACACAGATGTACTTTTTTTTCTCTTGATGGTGTTCTTTCTTTTCTTCTCTTGATTTTTGGGGTAATACAGCGTTTGTGTGGATGGAGCGTAGTGTGGCTAGGGGGTGTCGGAGTGCTTTGGTTAAGTAACAGGGCTGCATTCTTATTTCAGCCATACTGCATTGCAGAGTGAAGATAACTGCAATTCAGAAAAAAAATACTTTGTGCTTCCACATGGAGAACTGCATTGTTGTACGTCGCTGACTGCATCTGTACGTTGACATCGGGCTTCCTGCGTTTTATTTATTAATATTCTTATAGTGCCGACGCACATTTTATTTTGTTTGTTGTTATTCATTTAAAAATGTTTGTCATTTTTCTATTTGATGTTTTATTTTGAACGTATTGTTTTTTCTTAGTGGGCTTTGTTGGCCCTTTGTTCGGGTAGTGAAGACGGAATTGGGCCCAAGTCGGCCTGTGAGCACGGCTGGTTCTCGGTGCACTGTGTGCGGTCTAATGTTTAGTCCCACCTCGCCCGCGAAAGGCGCACCCGACATGTTTATAAGCGGTGGCGAGGCCTCAGTGTCGAACTCCTCTTGTTACTTATTTGGGCGCTTAAACACGGCACTCGGAGCTCAATTTTCTCTGGCTTGTGGGCTCATCTGTGGCCGGCCCCATGCACTGTCACTCAGAACAACTCGCCTTCTGTGGGTGCAGACCTATTACGAGACTGACTGGGGCCGGTAGCACCTAGGTGGTCATTTTTTTCTGCCCTATGTGTTTTTTTCAATGTTAGGGTGTGCACTACATTGATCAGGGTTATGTACTTCATGTGAACGAATTCCATATTGCATGTACAGTTCTCATTTTTTGTTCCCGTGTTTTTTCTCTTATATAGTCTTTTTTCCCCAATGTATTGTAGTGCACTGCTTAGTAAATCATACCTGTACTTCATTCATTATGGTTCTGTGTTGTACTTTTGTGTACTTCCGGACTGTATTGAATTATTTTACGTGTTTTGCGTTTTGCTATTTGTGTTTTTTCTCTTATGTATTCCTTTTTTCAAATTTATGTTCATGCACTGCTTTCTTGGGTATGTTAAGACTTCATTCGACAAATTATGTACTGCATTCGTGCACAACTTGCACTGCATGCGTCCTGTTTGCATTCTGTACGACAATTTCATCACCAGCAAACTAAGTTGAACAGAAAGCAAACTAACATAATCAGAGTTCATCATTACAGGCGATTGTGCATGGCAAGCAAACTAGGTTCAGCACACAAGCAAACTAATGATACATAAGCAAACAACACAACGCAAATTTGATGATAATTCTAAAAGAACGTTGGCAATGTTGGCTCCTGGCCGGCACCATCTTCTTCTTCACCAGTCAGGCTCTCCCCATCCCCAGCTGCTCCTGGCGCGCTTCTTGGGGGGCTCCTCCTTCTCCAGCTTTGCACGGCGAAGGCCATCCTGGCTGAGGGTCATGCGGTTCCATATCTCGTACGCTGCGTAGGCGTCCTTTGCCGCATACTTGATGTGCCTCCTGGACAGAGGCAGGGTGGCCCAGCGCTGGTGCTCGTCGTCGGTGATCTTCTTCTTGAAGTTGTTGTAGTAGTCGTTGATGAGCACGCCGGAGACGTCTCCGAGGGAGTCCAACGGCTTGGTTGCCTCAGGCACCCTCCACTCCTTCTAGATGTCGACGACGTTGGCGAGCTCTAGTTTGACGCGCTCCAGCCTAGTTTTGTCGCCGTCGATGGAGAAGCCTGCAAAGGTGTACCTGGGGTCGGCGAGGAAGTTGTCAAAGACGGTGCACCTTTCAGTGTCGCTCATTTGGAAGAGCAGCACCGGGTGATTCTTGCCGATGGAGAGCTGGCAGAGGGCGGGTTTCTGCATCGCTTTAGGGCCATTGTCGTACTCGAGATCAATGCCGACGATCTTTTGGCGCTGGAGGCTGAGGTGGCGCTCGTACTACGCGAGGGTGATCGCCATCTGCTTCTTGTCGTTGGTGTGGATGACGTGCACCTTGGTGTTGCTGTGCGCCTCCACGGCGTTGTCGCCCTTGTACTCGTCGATGAACGTCATCGCCGGTGGCAGGGCTTGGTGCTTTTGCGTTGATATGGGGCGATTTGGTGGGAGCGCAATGGATACTTGTGTTGTTGTGGATGAGAAGGCCTTTGGCAGGGGTCTGAATTTAAGGGGAGGGCACGGGGTGGGATGGCCTTGTCCGATGAACTGCACGATCGCGCTGATGATGCGGTTGTGCGGATCGTGGGTTGGTTTTGCATCTGTGATCGTGGGCTTGTGGCGATGGAACTGCTCCGATCGGGTGGTTGTATGCGAACGTGGGTTTTTTTAAGGTGGGTTTGTTTTATTTTTGATCAGCACATTTTTTTAACCACCACTTTTTTCTATGCGAACGCGCATTTTGTTACGTTTTATACATGCATCCTGTGCGATAATGAACTGCATTCGTATATAGTCCTGCACTGCATCTTCTAGAATATAGTACTGCACTTGTGTATACATGTGCGTAGTTCACTGTTTTTTGAGTTTACTTATTCGTGTAGGGTAATCGGGAACTGGATTGCCATACCGCACTGCATCGTGTAACGTAATGCACTGCATTCTTTACAGCCACGTACTGCATCTTGTTTTTGCTTGTACTTACTGCAGTCGCTGTTACGGGAGGGGTAGGGAAAGAGGGGGTGGGGGCCCCTATTTTTTTAACTTATTGTTTTTTCTTAGTCGGCCTTTTTGGGCCTGTGTTCGGCTAGTTTAGAGACGTACTTGAGTCCAATTCGGCCTGTGAGCACGGCTTGGTTCCCGTTTCGCTGTGTGTGCGTCCTAATGTTTAGTCCCACCTCACCCGCGGAAGGCGCGCCCGACCTGTTTATAAGCGCTGGCGAGGCATACTGGTCGAACTCCTTCGTATACTTATCTGGGCGCTTATACACGGCGCTCGCAGGTATATGCCCTATGACCTGTGGGCCCATGTGCAACAGGCCCCATGCATTATGACTCAGAACGACTCCCCTTCTGTGGGTGCAGACCTATTACGAGACTGGCTGGGGCAGGTAGCACCTGGGTAGTCATTTTTTTCCTTTGTTACTTTTTCAACGCTGGGGCGTGCATTGCTTTTTTTTAGTAAATCATGCGTGCACTGCATTGATTTAGTTTTAGTACTGCATGTGCACGCATACCGTACTGCACATTTTCTGGGCTACATTTTTGTGCACTGCATTGGTATCATTTTTCTTTATTGTTTTTCCTCTTTCGTATCCTTTTTTCTTAGTGTACGGGTGTGCACTGCTTTTGTGCCCCTATGCGCACTGCATTCGTCATAGTTCTGTGCTGCAGGTGTACACATTTTGCACTACGTGCATCCTTCTTTGTGCCAAAAAGCACGTACTGCAATTCATGCACACATATAGTGAACTTCCTGGTACGAATTTGGAGAACTGCACACATAAAATGGTCTGTGGATTATAATTTTTTAGAGTATTATTTTTTAATGATGTGTGGTTTTGTTCGTGGGAATTGCTGCAGTCAAAGTACACCTTCTTTTTCCGTTCCTCTTTCTTTGGTAACATAAGCTTTTATTGATTGTCCTTTATTCTTGGGAACATAATTTCCATTAAGTCCCCTTTAATTTTCAGTTTTGACCTTTTTGCATTCCTCTTATATAAATGAAGGCTAACTTATACCCTTCCTTTGCATTTCATTTTCTCCTCTAGCTGCAAGTTCTCTCCTTTCTCCAGCCTATTTTTTTTTCTTCTCTATGTTTTTGTTGCGATGGCTCCCGACCCCTATGCGTATCTCTTCTGCTGCGGCCATGGTTGTGGTGTGCCGACGCACTGCAATTGTTCAGCTTGCTCGCAGGCCCGTCGTGCTCGTCGTGGTGGGAAGGCATTGTGCCGAACTGGGCGAGCCGAGCAGCTTGCATATGGTACAGTATTCACAGAAGGATTGGATATGGGCCAGATCAACGTATCTGCGTTCTATTCTGCGCTGCTTCGCCGTGGCCTTGGCTGCACGAGTCCTTTTGTCCATCAGCTTACGCCAACAGATGTGGAGACTCACTACAAGATGGTATGTTTCGTTAGATATGATTCTTTTCTTAGTGTTTTTTTGTATAATTCCATTGTATTCTGAACTTGTAGTATTTTAGGAACGCACTTTTTTCTTTGTTTTTTGAAGTGTACTGCAATGTGTTCTTATTTTCTTGTTTTTATTTTTTTGCTCGTCTGCATGTAGCTTATGTTTTAGTTTATAGGTTAGAATATGTGAACTGCTTATATATTAGCTGAGCACTTCATATTTCTACATTTTTCCAATTTGTATGGTGTGTACTACATGTAGCTAGTCTATAGTACTGCATGATAGTTCGAAGTGAACTGCATATTTGTAAGTTCCATACTGCATATTGAAACGTTTTATATGTACTACTTGTTGGACTGTTGTGCATTTCATCTATCTCTGTTCACAACATGAGAATTGTACTGCTAGTTTCGTTCTCAAACAGTTTTAATATTTTTTATAGAAAATTCCTCAATGAGCTGTTAGGTATGTGGGGCTCAAGAAGAAAGGAATTCTTCAAGTTGTTCTTGGTAATGGATACCTTAAACCAGCCAAGTACATTGTAGGCGTTGACGGGCGGCTGTGTCTGCACAAAGGGTGGAAGGAATTTGTCATTGATAGTGGCCTGAAGTCTGAGCAAGTTGTTGTCCTCAACTTCTTTTAACTCGAGGATCGTATTGTTAGAATCACGTTTGACGTGATTGGCTAAGGTTATGAGGTTGATTTGTAATAAGTACTTCTGCGTATTGAACGCTTCATCTTTTTGATGTGTTTTGTAATAAGCACTTTTGTGATCTGAACCGCTTCAATTATTATTCAACGGGAAATTTGTGTTTGCATGGTTACAATATGTGAACTGCTTATATGTCAGCTAAGCATTACATGTTTCCACATTTTTTCCCAATTTGCATGGTGTGTACTACAAGTAGTTAGTCTATAGTACTGCATGATAGTTCGAAGCATACTGCATTTTTGCAAGTTCCATACTGCATATTGAAATGCAGTTTATATGTACTACTTGTTGGATTGCAGCGATCTAACAACATTTTTTACATGGTTTTTGAATCAAAATGTGTCAATGTTTTACTCAAGACTGCTATATATATATATGGTATACTCTATATACCATTTTCTTCTTGCATGGTTTACACAAAATTTAAACTGATACATAAGTCATAGAGATAAGCAAATTGCTATGCATACGGTTAATTTATTGTCTGTTCATCTATTTGGTCGTTAACCTGCAGCTTCTACACGGTGACTGGAGCGTGTCTAATGTCGCACTTTCTTCTGTTTTCCATGGCGGTGTTGCTGGTTCTTGTCTCTGCACCTTTGTGTTTGTAGCCCCTCGCGTGCTGGTTGATGGCTGCTTTCATTTTTCAGCGCTGTGAACTTCATCCTTCTTTGTTCCGCGCTTACTGGTTGATGGCTGCTTTGGTTTTTCAGCGATGTGGACTGCATCCTTCTTTGCTCCTCGCGCGCTGGTTGATGGCTGCTTTGGTTTTCTAGTGTTGTGAACTGCATCCTTCTTTGCTCCCTGCGTGCTAGTTGTTGGCTGCTTTCGTTTTCCAGTGCTGAGAACTGCATCCTTCTTTGATCCCCGCGTGCTGGTTGATGGTGGTTTTCGTTTTCCAGTGCTGTGAACTGCATCCTTCTTTGCTCCTACCTTGTTTTTTGAAAGTGGTGTTGTTCTCGGTTTTTTCTATACAGCAGCATTTCCTTGTGGTGGTCTTGTTGATATTGTTTCTTCGTGTTCTTCGTTCTCTTCACTCTCTTTAGTCTCTTCACTCTCTTCTTCCTCTTCATCATCTTCATCATCTGTTTCTTCATAAGCCACTGTTTCTTCAGTTTCTTCACGTTCTTCGTCCTCTTCACTCTCTTCTTCTTCCTCCTCTTGTCCATCTACTTCTTCATAAGCCATTTCTTCTTCAGTTGTGTCATCATCTACTTCTTTGATCTCACCTTCTTCGTCTTCCTCATTTTCTGATCTTTTTCTTTTTCTTTTGAGGCAGGTTCTTGAATTGTGTCTCTTCCTCTTTTTGCAGATGCTACAACGTCTCGGTTTCGTCCATTTCTTAGTGTTGTGAGTGGAATTTCTATTTTTTTGTGCATCTCCATGTCCTCGTTTTTCTTGTTCATTTCTTTTTGTACACGTCCTGGAATTGTGGCCGCTGATTTCATTACATGTTCTGCACATTCTTACTCCCAGTGGGTGACCATCACTGTCCATCTCAGGCTGTGGCTTATTGTTTTTGTCATCATTTTTCTCCTTGCATGCCACCTTTTTCTGGGTTGCGTCTCCCCCTTTCTTTCTTCCTCTTGTGTTTGAAACAGTAGGTGGAAGAATTGTTTCTTTTTTGATAGCACCAGTTCCAATGTGTTCAGTTTTTTCTACTTGCTCGGCTTTATTGTCATGTTGGTATTTCTGTGCTTGCTTTAGTTTTGCTGCTTCTTCTTCTTCTTCGTTGAGCATGTCAACTTCCTCTATCAGTGCCCTCATACCAGACAACGCTCTGTGGCACCCAGCGTTGGACCTTGTTGCTCTGTTTGCAAGGTCGATTGCTGTTTCTATCAGCAATTTTCTACGGCAAAAAAGCGAGGTTCCATCTGGTGCTGTTTGTTCATAGTCTCTTCTGTCAAACGTTGCATCTGATCTTGCGTTACGGGTGTATCTTTTCATGATGTACACCTCAGGAATGTTGAGTACTCTCAAATGAGAAAGCATGCATAAGACATGGACGCAAAAGAGGCATGCAGACAAACACATGATTTTTTTGTTCTGTAAGTGAACTGCATGAAATTAGTAAACATATATTTTTTCGTTATTTGTTCATTTTTTAAAGAAGTGAACTTCATTTGGTTTTGTGAATTACTCATGCATATGTACTTTTAAAGTTAAGTAAGTTAGCTTTCGTGCATGACTATGAGAATCTAGATTTTTTTTGCTAGGAGTCTCACCTGTGTGTGTCCACAGTTTGCACTCACATTCGTAGACACCTTTCTCTTCATCGGCGACCACTTGGAAATTATGCCTTGCCTAGTCAAATGCATCCGATCTGTTGTAGTGGTGTACGAGATACTTTGTCGGGTTCTCAGGGCACCGTTCTGCTCTGAATGCAGTGCTACGGTAGAGTGTTTCTTTGAAATCTGCAAACACTGCCCTTGTATACACTTTTGATAGCTGAACTTCGAAGCCAAACTTTGTTGTTGTTTTTACCTCTGACTGCATGATCACAAATGCACTGTTACGATCCAGAGAAATGAAAAAATTGTTTGTTTTTGTAGTCATATTTTTTAGCAGTTTTTGATTGACATTTTGTTTACCTCATTTGCTATTGTCTCTGCGTACTCGACGGCCTTCCTGGTCTGAATGCACTTGTCCACCTGCTGAGCAAACAGATGGAGATCATGCTTCTCCCTGACAAAATTTTTCCTCAGTATGCGGTCCATGCTCTCTCTTCTCTGTGTGGAAGTCATCCGAGCACAGAAAATTTCCTTGTAGTAAGCTGAGATCCACTCGTGCTTGTCATCCCACAGCGAATTCATCACTTCGTCGTCTTGCAAGTTGTACCTCTGAATGAGGTTCTTCCATGCTCGTTCAAATTCTGACGGCATTAGTGGGTGGTTCAGCACTGCATTGAGTTCGTCCTTGAGCTTCTCGTGCGCCTTATACAGCAAGGCGAGGTGGTCCTTGTACTTCTTCATGATATGCCACCGACACAGCTTATGCAGAGTTTGTGGGAGGATAGTTTTTAATGTTGCCTTCATCGAAGAACACTGGTCTGAGAAGAGACAAACAGTGTTTTTTTATTAAGTTGTTTGCGTGTTTGCAAGATAGATGGAAGAAATATAAGTGCAGAAAACAAAAAGTAAGTATGCATGTTTTTTTTATTTTTTGTACCTCTGAGCATGCAGATTGGCGGCTTGTTGTTCATACACCTCAGAAAGGTTTTGAAAACCCACTCAAATGATGGTATTGTTTCATCTCGCACGAGTGCAACAACAAATATGGTGCTCTGTAGATGATGGTTCACCCCCACAAACACTCCCAGGGGCATGTGGAATTTGTTAGTTTTATACGTCGTGTCAAATGTAACGCAGTCTCCAAAATCTTCATACGATCCTCTGCAACTTGCATTCATGCAAAAGACGTTTCTTACACGGTTATCTGCATCAACGTTATAATCATAGAAGAACTCTGGGTTTATCTTTTGCATTTTCTTGAAGAAATCCAGAAGTTTCTTGACATCATCTTCAGACTCTTCTATGGCAAACTTTTGTTTCCTGCATTTTCAGAGACAATGCAAACTTATCTCATCAAACAGAGAATAATTACATACATAATGCTCAAGAGATATGCTCTGTTACATGCTTACTTGTTTACCCAGTCGCGGCTAGTATGTCCCATGTACTGCAGACCACCGGACATACGCGACAGCATCGACATCATATGAGCATGTGTGTGGTTGTCCAGTTGCATGTCTTTCACTAACTGGTCTATCAAAGGATCGTCTTTTTTGTGCGATCGCATGTGCAAAAGCATCCCGGGGCTTTCCAGCATCTTGTGATTATGGTTGAGTTGAACCATTTCTATCACAAATTTGCCATCCTTCCTTTTTTTGACTCTAATCTTTGCATTGCAGCCAATCCTTTTTGATGTCTTCTGACGTACCCGGTGATAATTTGACACAACCTGCTTGTGGACCCCTTCTCTTGAGCAGACAATGTAGGCATTTGTCCTGTGTTTTTCCCTCTTGCGTATACCAAACCCTGCACATCTTGCAAAATTGTTGTAAAATTCTCATGCCTTGTCGTACGTGGTGAACTTCATTCCAGCAGCAGGTACGAGGTTCAGTGGCATGTTTTTATCCTGCACTAATTGAAATGCTCTATGAGATAATTTGTTCTATTCTGTTTTTTAAATACGAGGAGTGCATACGAGTTTAATAAAGCATTTGCAATGTTCCTAGCCAAACCTCACAAGAAATATCAGTGTGCACTGCAATGTTATCTGAATGGACTGCAACTATTTTTTTCCAGACCATTAACTTACATGTGTGTAGAGTCGTTCGCTTGATGGTGTTTGCAGCTTGCCGGGTTGTATTGGACATGGCGGGGTTATAGCATATGTGTGTAGTTTAGGATCTCGCGGCGATAACAGTGAGGAGGATTTGTACCTTCTGTTTACTTTTGACCGAGGCACCGTTGGTGGTCGCAGTGTCGAAGTTGATGTAGCAGGTCTGGTTGGAGCTCTGTTTTTCGGTGCAGCAGGTGGATGCTGAGCTCTGTTTTGGGTGCGACAGGTGGACGTGGTGGTAATCCAGTGTTGTGACGATGTCTCTGTGGATTGGTTTGAAAATTTTGGAGCAGTGGCACATCATCATAGATATAATCATCATCTGCTGCAACATCGTGTTCAACTACGTCATCATTGTCTGTTCGGACATGCTGTCCAAACATAGTGAACTCGTGCTTATACTCTGGGTTGAGAACTGTTATCGGCTCATCTTCATCGTCATCGTCTTCATCATTGCGTTGGTGAGTGCCTTCCCAGATGAATGTGACATCATCGTCATCTTCAACTACATCTTCTTCCTGGAAAAAATCTTCTTGTGGAGAGTACTGCACCCTGTTTGTCATCGTGGAATCCACGAGGAATCTCAGGGGTAACCCAGCCAGTATCTCTTTCAGAAGAATATTCACTCTTATATATGTGTGTGTGTGTGTGTGTGTGTGTGTGTGTGTGTGGGTAATCCGAAAGATAGCAGTCGTTGGCTTCAGCCCCCACGCATACAATGCGGGGGTGTTTGCAAAAAAATGTGCTTGATCACTCTTTATCTAACGTCTTGGTCCGGCAAGGAGGCGATCGCACGTCGAACTAGGCAACCGGACTATATAGCTGTAACACTTTCGCTTAGCCGCGGGATTTTAACGTTGGGGCTACTATGTAGCCCCTGGTACCTTCGCATGCTTCCGAATATGGGCGCGTATGTGCCTGGCCGGGAAATGTCCCTTCGTTAATGCGGAGGAATCCTAGAGATTTTGGTGAGTCGTCGAGTGGTTGATCAGTCTCTCGCTGTATCATGACAGTCAGTTTTCGGCTTTCTTTACTGAGGTGCTCATCCGGAATAACCAGGGCACAATCGCTGTAGTTCTCCTTTGGCCACCTTAGCTGATTATAATGGAACATAAGGAGGCAAACCTAGGAGCCGGGCAATCCCAACATTTGACCAAATACATGATTCGGAGCTGATGCATATAAGGCCAAACTCATGACGTCGAACACTCCTGAAGGTATTCAGACTTTCTAACAGATGATGGGCTCAAGAATGCCCATTCATTATATACCCTGTATGTCCAGGTGCGTGCATTAATCTGTCGTGCCGTAATGCCAAAAACGGCAGTATCCTCTGTGGGTATGGAACCCATGGGATGATGAAACAACAAGAGGCAATAAAAAAGGTTTACACGGGGGCTTAATCTGAAAAGAAACCTGTTGGACGGGGCCCTGCTGCACGTCTGCGCCTTTGTCTCTGTTGTGCCCCATCCTGGAAGGGAATCACGCGAACGTTGTCTGGGAAAAAAGGGGATCTCATAGAAGAGTGCAATGTAAATGTGCGATGGATAGTAGAAAATGTAAAACACTGGCCTGCCGATAAGGTTGAGCTGAGAGTGTGGGGCTTTATTATTATCCCCTGGTGTCCGCTATAGGATTACATATACGATTGCACTGGTTTAATGTGGGCTGCCGGACTCGTCTAACCGTGTCCGTGGTCTTAACGACCTGGTGTAATTTTGTTTGGAGGCCTCTTATAGTCCGGCTGCTAGGGCCGTCGCGTATTTCTCTGCGTGCGAAAGGCACTCTGTTGTTCCGCTAACGGTGATGACGCCGTGTGGACCGGGCATCTTGAGTGTGAGGTATCCATAATGCGGCAATGCGTTGAAGCGGGCGAAGGCCATTCTTCCAAGCAATGCTTGATAGCTGCTTTGGAAGGGTGCGATTATGAAGACTAGTTCTGCGCTTCTGGAGTTACCTGGAGAGCCGAATGTTACCTCCAGTATGACGGAGCCCTTGCTATAGGCTTCAATGCCTGGTATCACCCCGTCAATGGTGGTGTGAATTTTGCTGATTCTGGATGTGTCTATCCCCATCCCGCGGACAGTGTCCTCGTATATTAAATTGAGACTGCTGCCACCATCCATGAGGACATGAGTGAGATGGTATCCGTCGATTATTGGGTCAAGCACCAAGGCATTTGATCCTTCGCGCCGAATGCTAGTTCGGCCGTCTAGGTGATCGAAGGTGATCGAAAAAGACATCCAACAGTTAGGTGTGGGTACGATGGGCTCTATATCGTGTGCGTCTTTATGGGCGCGTTCGTGCCTTCCCAACGATGTACGAGTCGCGTGGATCATGTTCACTGTTTTAACCTCTGGTGGGAATGTTTTCTGTCCCCCAGTGTTCGGTTGGCGAGGTTCATCCTCGTCTTCACTTGGTGTTTCCCTTCCCTTGTGTTCGGCGTTTAGTTTGCCGGCCTGCTTGAAGACCCAACACTCTTTGTGCGTGTGGTTCGCAGGTTTGTCGGGGGTGCCATGAATTTGGCATAGTCTGTCCAGAACTCTGTTCAGACCAGACGGTCCCTCTTTACTGCCTTTAGGTTGCTTATTTTGCTGGTTAGGTCGAGAGCCTCGGAATCCGGCATTAATCATTATGTTGTCCGGGCTCTCTTCCTTGTTTTGGCGTTTGTTTTTATAAGGGCGTGGCTTCTCGTTGCTACCCCTTACTTCGGATGTGCTGGGGTCGCTGGTGCCTTTGCGGGTGAGCCAGCTATCTTCTCTCGCACAAAAGTGGGTCATAAGACTTGTTAGGGTTGCCATTGTCCTTGGCTTTTCTTGGCCGAGGTGTCTGGCGAGCCACTCGTCCCGGATGCTGTGCTTGAATGCCGCTAAGGCTTCGACATCCGGACAATCAACAATTTGATTTTTCTTAGTGAGGAATCTGTTCCAAAGCTTGCGGCCAGACTCTCCGGGTTGTTGGATTATGTGACTTAAATCGTTAGCATCCGGAGGTCGGACATAAGTCCCTTGAAAATTGGACCTGAAAGCGTCCTCTAGTTCGTCCCAGCTCCCAATTGAATTTTTGGGGAGGCTTTTCAACCAGTGTTGGGCTGGTCCCTTTAGTTCGAGGGGAAGATATTTGATGGCATGGAGGTCATCTCCACGAGCCATGTGTATGTGGAGGATGAAGTCCTCGATTCAGACCCGTGGGTCTGTCGTTCCGTCGTATGCCTCTATGTTTACAGGTTTAATGCCCTGTGGAAATTCATGGTCCAGTACTTCATCAGTAAAGCATAGGGGGTGAGCAGCCCCTCTATATCTGGACGCGCTGTGGCATGCCATCGGCTGTTGTTGTGTTTGGTGCTTGTTCCGAACTGGTGTCTGGTTGTCATAATTGTTTTGACGACCATTGTCCCTTGCCGAGTTGTGTCCTTTAGATCCGTAGATGGACCTAGCTGCGCCAGCTTTCTTCTCCGGGTGCTCACGTAGATCGTGGGCGTCCTTGGCAGCTAATTTGTTGCGGTTATGAAGTGGTATTCCTGGTCTCCTGGTCGTGTTGTTCTTCGGCGGAACGGCCTTGTCGTGGAATTCTGGCAGTAGCTTGCGTTTTGGGTAGCTCTTTGTATGGCGAACATAGCCATATCTTTCTTTAGTGTCTAGCACTTTGTTCCATCTATGATTGAGCGTTTCCTGTGCGGCTTTAAGCCGTTGCTTCTGCTTCTTCAGACTTCTTGTTGTGGCCGTAAGCTTTCTATGGAGGTTATCTCATTCCACACGTTATTCCGGGACGATGAATGCGTCATCGTCCAGACTGTCTTCTTGTCCTAGGCCGGATTGGTGAACTCATTCATCTGGATCGTTTTCTTCGGGCGTATGATCCGGACTATGTTCAGCACGACCTAGTTCGTCTTGCTCCATCGCTGGTTCTGTTTGGTCATTATTGCCATCGGGGTTGACCGAAGTATCCATTCTTCTGGCGCTCTTGCTAATATTGTTACTGTTGCCAGATTTGGAACGGCATCTGCGCCGTCGCTTTGGTTTTTGCCCAGGGGTGTTATCTTCCGGATCGTCACCTCGCCTTCCTTGGGCGTGTCCACCATATATATGTCGTGTGGCGAGGCATGAATCCGGCACCTTATAGATTCTGAGTCTTCTCCTGCATCGTCGTCCATACCGTCGATGCCTTCGGAGTCGAAGTCCAGCACGTTGGTTAAATCATCAACCGTAGCTATGAAGTGGGTGGTGGGTGGGCAGCGAATGTTTTCGTCGCCTGCTCCCCACTCGAGCCGGACCTAATTCGGCCCAAGATTCTCTGTCAAAGAGAGAGTTTTGAATGAGTTTAGTATGTCGCCGAAGGGCGAGTGCTGAAAGATGTCCGCTGCGGTGAACTCCATCACCGGAGCCCAACCAAAATCGACGGGCCCTGGGACGCACGAACTGGAGCCTACAACCGGACATGGGTCCAGGAGCCCAGGGTCACTGGTTTTGTCAAAAGTGAAGCCTGTGTTCGGCTCCATCACCGATGAGGCTACGGCCTGTGGGGCGGGGTCCAGCCCTCCGTCTTTAGGCGATGCAACCTGTCCCGGATTTAGGTCCGGGGCTTCTGCCGGGGTGATATCCCAAGCAACGTCTGACAGCAGGTCTAAGCCGTGCTCGTCCTGACTGTTCGGCGTTTCTGGCGCTGGCCCGAACCCACTGAAGATCAAGTCTCCTCAGGTATCCTCCATGTGGTTCAGGTTTTCGAACCCGATTTGAGGGCCAGGGGCATAGTTATCGATCTACTCCAAGTGGCCAAGCGAATTGGCCCGCAGCGCGAAGCCGCCGAACACGAAGATCTGTCCGGGGAGGAAAGTCTTACCCTGGGCAGCGTCGTCAATGACGATCGAAGCAGACATCGAGCCTGACGACGACGTCACACAGGAACTCTCAATGAAAGCACCAATGTCGGTGTCAAAACCGGCGGATCTCGGGTAGGGGGTCCCGATCTGTGCGTCAAGGCTGATGGTAACAAGAAGTAAGGGACACGGGTGTTTACCCAGGTTCGAGCCCTCTCGATGGAGGTAAAACCCTACTTCTTGCTTGATTAATATTGATGATATGGGTAGTACAAGAGTAGATCTACCACGAGATCGTAGAGGCTAAACCCTAAGAGCTAGCCTATGATGGTATGAATGTGATTGTGATCGGCCTTCTAAGGACCATCCTCTCCGGTTTATATAGACACCGGAGAGGGCTAGGGTTTACATGGAGTCGGTTACAAAGAAGGAAATATAATATCCGGATCGCCAAGCTTGCCTTCCACGCCAAGGAAAGTCTCATCCGGACACGGGCCGAAGTCTTGAGTCTTGTATCTTCACGCTTCAATAGTCCGGACGTTGTACACAGTCCGGCTGTCCGGATACCCCCTAATCTAGGACTCCCTCACCCCCTCCTGGGCGGCCCCCTACCTCGTGGGCCCCCTGGAGACCCTCCGACGCCAACTCCAACTCCATATATTGGCTTTCGGGGAGAAAAAAATCAGAGAGAAGAAATCATCGCATTTTATGTTACGGAGCCGCCGCCAAGCCCTAATCTCTCTCGGGAGGGCTGATCTCGAATCCGTTCGGGGCTCCGGAGAGGGGGATACGTCGCCGTCATCATCACCAACCATCCTCCATCACCAATTTCATGATGCTCACCGCCGTGCGTGAGTAATTCCATCATAGGCTTGCTCGACGGTGATGGGTTGGAAGATATTTATCATGTAATCGAGTTAGTTTTGTTAGGGTCCTAGTATCCACTATGTTCTGAGATTGATGTTGCTATGACTTTGCTATGCTTAATGCTTGTCACTAGGGCCCGAGTGCCATGATTTCAGATCTGAACCTATTATCTTTTCATGAATATATGTGAGTTCTTGATCCTATCTTGCAAGTCTATAGTCACCTACTATGTGTTATGATCCGGCAACCCCGAAGTGACAATAATCGGGACCACTCCCGGTGATGAACATAGTTTGAGGAGTTCATGTATTCACTATGTGCTAATGCTTTGTTCCAGTTCTCTATTAAAAGGAGGCCTTAATATCCCTTAGTTTCCAATAGGACCCCGCTGCCACGGGAGGGTAGGACAAAAGATGTCATGCAAGTTCTTTTCCATAAGCACGTATGACTATATTTGGAATACATGCCTCCATTACATTGATGAATTGGAGCTAGTTCTGTGTCACACTATGTTATGACTGTTACATGACGAACCGCATCCGGCATAATTATCCATCACTAATCCGGTGCCTACAAGTTTTCCATATACTAGTTCTCGCTTATTTACTTTTCCGTTGCTATTGTTACAATCACTACAAAATACCAAAAACATTACTTTTGCTATCTTTACTTTTCTTACCGTTACCACCACTATCATATTACTTTGCTACTAAACACTTTGCTGCAGATACTAAGTTTCCGGGTGTGGTTGAATTGACAACTCAGCTGCTAATACTTGAGAATATTCTTTGGCTCACCTTGTGTCGAATCAATAAATTTGGGTTGAATACTCTACCCTCAAAAACTGTTGCGATCCCCTATACTTGTGGGTTATCAAGACCTTTTTCTGGCGCCATTGCCGGGGAGCATAGCTCTATTCTTTGAGTCATTTGGGATTTATATCTGCTGGACACTATGAAGAACTTGAAAGACGCTAAGACAACAATTTATCCCTCAACTACGAGGGGAGGTAAGGAACTGCCATCTAGCTCTGCACTTGATTCACCTTCTGTTATGAGTAAGCTAGCGACACCTAAACCTGCTTCTGCTATTCATTCTGATATGTCGCATGTTATTGATGATGCCACTTCTGCTATGCATGATACTTATGATGAAACTACTTCTATGCTTGATACTACTGTGCCCCTTGGTGAATTTCTTGATGACCAGATTTCTAAGTCTAGAGAAAGAGAAATTATTGAATCTGAATATGATGATGAGAGTGATGATGAGAATATGCCTGCTATTCCTGAGGGTTACCTTTTTGATGCGGAATCTTCTGCAGCTATTTTTGCCTGCCAGGATAGATACGAACTTAAGAGGCTGCTAGTTAAATGGAGTAAAGAATCTTTTAGAGATAGAATGAAACCTGACCCTGCTTTTGCTACTTCACCTATCTGTGTTCCCGATAAGGATTATTATGAATTTTCTGTTGATCCAGATATAATTACTTTGGTTGAATCTGATCCTTTCTATGGCTATGAATCTGAAACTGTTGTGGCACATCTTACTAAGTTAAATGATATGGCCGCCCTGTTTACTAATGATGAGAGATCGCGCTACCTTTATATACTCAAAATATTTCCGTTCTCATTAAAGGGTGATGCTAAGATATGGTTTAGTTCTCTTGATCCTGGTTTTGTGCGTAGTCCCCAGGATATTATTTATTACTTCTCTGCTAAATATTTCCCTGCTCATAAGAAACAAGCTGCTTTGAGGGAAATATACAACTTCGTGCAAATTAAAGAAGAGAGTCTCCCACAAGCTTGGGGGAGGCTTCTCAAGTTACTTAATGCTTTGCCTGATCATCCTCTTAAGAAACCTGAAATACTTGATATCTTTTACAATGGACTAACTGATGCTTCCAGAGATTACCTGGATAGTTGTGCTGGTTCTCTTTTCAAGGAAAGAACACCGGATGAAGCTGAAATTCTATTGAATAGTATGTTGACAAATGAAAATAATTGGGCACCTCTTGAGCCAACTCCCGAGCCAGCTCCTGAGCCAATTACTGAGCCTATTCCTAAACCAACTCTGAAAAAGAGAGGTGTTCTATTTCTTAGTCCCGAAGATATGCAAGTGGCAAAGAAATCTTTGAAAGAAAAAGGTATTAAAGCTGAAGATGTTAAGAATTTACCTCCTATTGAAGAAATACACGGTCTTAATTTACTGCCTGTTGAAGAAGTATATGATATCAATTCCTTATTCACTGAAGAACCTCCTGATCCCACTATCCCGACACGGGTAGTAAAGGTAAATTCTCTCTATAGATATGATAAAGTTGAAGTCCCTCCTACTAAAATTGCTAGTCAGTGCTTGGATGAGTTTGATGACTTTATGTTTAAGCAAGATGACTCTAATGCTTATTTTGGTAGACAATTAAAACATAATACCTTTATGATTAAATGCTTGGGTGATTTTATGGCTAATATTAGAGGTGAACTTAAACTTGTTAGCAAACATGCTTCTATGGTTACCACTCAAGTAGAACAAGTACTTAAAGCTCAGAAAGAAGTGCTTGATGAAATGAATAGTAAGAAAAATGATTATGCTGTTAGAGTGGCTACTAGAACTGGTAGAATGACTCAGGAACCTTTGTATCCTGAAGGCCACCCTAAGAGAATCGAGCAAGATTCTCAGAGAAATAATATTGATGTACCTAGTTCTTCTAAGAGGAAGAAAAAGAAAAATGATTGGACTTTGCAAACTTCTAGTGAACCTATTGCTGAACCACCTGAGAATCCAAATGATATCTCTATGTCTGATGCTGAAACACAATCTGGTAATGAACATGAACCTAGTGAAAATATTAATGATGATGTTCATGATGATGCTCAACCTAGTAATGATAATGATGTAGAAATTGAACCTGTTGTTGATCTTGATAACCCACAATCAAGGAATCAACATTATGATAAAAGAGACTTCGTTGCTAGGAAACATGGTAAAGAAAGGGAACCATGGGTTCAGAAACCCATGCCTTTTCCTCCGAAACCATCCAAGAAAAAGGTTGATGAGGATTTTGAGCGCTTTGCTGAAATGATTAGACCCATCTTTTTGCGTATGCGATTAACTGATGTGCTTAAAAAAATCCTTATGCTAAGTATATGAAGGATATCATTACTAATAAAAGAAAGATACCGGAAGCTGAAATTTCCACCATGCTTGCTAATTATACTTTTAAGGGTGGAATACCGAAGAAACTTGGAGATCCAGGAGTACCTACTATACCATGCTCCATTAAGAGAAATTATGTTAAAACTGCTTTATGTGATCTTGGAGCCGGTGTTAGTGTTATGCCTCTCCCTTTATATCATAGACTTGACTTGAATAAGTTGACACCTACTGAAATATCTTTGCAAATGGCTGATAAATCAACTGCTATACCTGTCGGTATTTGTGAGGATGTGCCTATTGTAGTTGTAAACGTTACTATTTTAACGGACTTTGTTATTCTTGATATTCCCGAGGATGATAGTATGTCTATTATTCTTGGAAGACCTTTCCTTAATACTGCAGGGGATGTTATTGATTGCAACAAAGGCAATGTCACTTTTCATGTTAATGGTAATGAGCACACGGTACACTTTCTGAGGAAACAACCTCAAGTTTATAGTATCAACTCTATTGGAAAAATTCCATCGATTTTATTTGGAGGTTTTGAATTCCCTCTCCCTACTGTCAGGAAAAAGTATGCTATTCTTATTGTTGGGGATTTTCATATCCTCGTTGAGGTAACTTAGTGTTATTCGAAATTTCTCTATTTCCGTGTTATTCGGAATGAGTTTGTTAACAAGACTTGATCAACCTTGTTAGTGGGTTCATTTTGATGATCATGAGATGGATGAAACTAGAAGCACAACCTTCTGTACCCTCTTTATATTTTCTGTTATTTAGTAAAAATAAAGTAAAATAGTATTTTTTTCTGTCTGTTTCCTGACTTATCCGTGCAATATAAAAACATCCCAAAAATAAAAGTCCTCAGAATCCCATGCCAATTTAATATGATTTTTTCGGGAATATTTGAGAATTTACTATGCAAAAATTACCGCGGGGGGAGCTGCCACCTGGCCACGAGGGTGGATGGCACGCCCTACCCCCTGGGTGCGCCTCCCTGCCTCGTGGGCCCATGGTGGCCCTCCTCCACTTATCCCTGCACCCATCTTCTTCCTCTGCCTCACACAAACACGAAAAACCAACTCAAGCACGAGTTCCAGCCCCTGTTGCTGTGATTTTCAATCTCCTTGCTCAAAGCACCTGTCGCAAAACTGTTTGGGGAGATTGTTCCTTGGTATGTGACTCCTCCACTGGTCCAATTTGTTTTTGTTCTAGTGCTTCATTCATTGCAAATTTATGCTGCGTAGGTGACCATGTTCTTGATCTTGCATGTCAAATTTATATGGTTCCAAGTAGTTCTAATGCTTGATATAGGCTCTAGGCACTTGTGGGAGTTGTTGCTATCAATTTTATTGAAGTTGGTTCACTTTTATTTGAAGTTACTAAAAATTTCAGATTATTTCAGAAAATAATGAAGAGACTTTTGAGGGGCTCGTCGAGCCGAAGCTCGAAAGAAAAACAAATGGAAGAAGAGGAGAAGCCCAAATTTAATTTGCCTCGCACCGCGGAGGTCCGGCCGTGTGAATGGCCTTCCAATGACTTCTTGAGGAGAGCCGGGATTTATGAGGATTTCTATTTATTGATTCAGAATGCTGGCCTCACCGACTTCCTCCGCGACCAACGTCATCAGTATCTCTTACTCACAAATACTTTTGTAAAAAACTTCTACTTTTTCCCTAAGAAATCACCTCCTTCAGTAGAGTTTCATTTATATGAAGTTATTAAGGAGATGCCATTAGCTGAATTTTGCGAGGTTTGCAAAATACCCTTTGAGGGCACCTTGGATGAACCACACCGTAATGAAGTAGAAGCTTTTATTAACACTATCACAGTGGGAGAAACCAGGAAGGTTTCTGATGCAAGGATTACTAGCATACATTTTCATGTTTTACGCTACTTTGCCTTATTTGCTAGTCGTTGCTTGATTGGACGCGGGAACTGTGGAAACCTTAGTGTTCCTGATATTATTATTTTGTTCCATGGTTTATACCGCAATAACTCTGTTAGTAGGGGTGGAATTGTTGCTAGATGGTTAAGCCTGAACCGTACTAAAGGCCCTATCTTTGGAGGCATTTATGCTTCGCGCCTAGCTGAATATTTTGAAATACCTATTAGGCATGAGGAGAAAGAAGAAACATCGTTGCCCCATGCTTATTTAGATTATAAGAGTATGCTAGCGCATGAATTTCTTGTTAAGAGTCGTGAAGGGGAGCTCAAATATAAATTATACTTTGATAAACATCACCCTGAGACTATTACTTTGCCTGCTCCCTCTTGGTTTAACTTATCTGCAGGTCCTCATATCTTTCCGTGGCCGGCCATGCAAGCCCATCGGAATCCTGCACCAGCCCCGGAACCAGAGCCACAAGATGAGCCTCCACGACAGTCTGTTTATTCTTGGGATCCAGAGGTAGTTGCCAGCCAGTGGCAGTCAGAGTCTTCTTCATCGCAGTATGACCCCAGCTTCACCTACGGGTATCCGCCAGGCTATCCCTGGCAATAAACCAACTTAGGCCAAAAGCCTAAGCTTGGGGGAGTACGTATTTCCCACCGACATTACATTCATGTTCACACACACTCATTGCAAGATGTCGGTGCTCATACTCTTTCATTGTATTATCCATGCTAGTTTAAATTTCTTTTTCCTGCTTTCTTCTTGTGTGTTTAATAAACCTTAAGAAAAACCAAAAAATTAGTAGTAGTTTATTTCCTTGCTTGTAGTAGAATTAAAATGAAAACCCAAAAAGATTTCTCGTTCTTCTTTTACTTGTTGGGAGCTTTCCCCTGTAAATAGTTTTATTTTATTTTCTTTCTTTTGGGGGTCGAGAAGACTATATTGAAATTTCTTAGTGGCTCTTATATGCATGATTGTTTAGTTAATTTAGAGCCCATATTACTTGTCTTCTCTCTTGAGTTGAATGCTTGCAGATTCTAGCTTAGTCCAATGCACGTGCACTCTTATTATTATACACATCGTTCGGTCGTGCAAGTGAAAGGCAATAATGACGATATATGATGGACTTATTGGGATGAGAAAAGCTGGTATGAACTCGACCTCTCTTGTTTTTGTAAATATGATGATTCATCGTTCCTGAGTCAGCTATTATGAAGTAAACATATTTGCAATGACAATTAGAGATTATAGTTGCTTGTGCCATGCTTGATTAGCTGTGAGTTATAATGGTTTACCTTGCGTGCCAACATGCTATTAGAATGATTATGATGTGGTATGATGGGGTGATATCCTCCTTTGAATGATTTAAGTGACTTGACTTGGCACATGTTCACGCATGTAGTTGAAACAAATCAACATAGCCTTCACAATATTTATGTTCATCGTGGATTATATCCTGCTCATGCTTGTATTCAATGTTTATTAATTTTAATGCATGTTCATGACTGTTGTCGCTCTCTAGTTGGTCGCTTCCCAGTCTTTTGCTAGCTTTCACCTGTACTAAGCGGGAATACTGCTTGTGCATCCAATCCCTTAAACCCCAAAGTTGTTCCATATGAGTCCACTATACCTTCCTATATGTGGTATCTACCTGCCGATCCAAGTAAATTTGTATGTGCCAAACTCTAAACCTTCAAATAAACGTTCTGTTTTGCATGCTCGAATAGCTCATATATCAACTAGGGCTGCCCTTATCTTCCATGTTAGGTGGGTTATTCTCAAGAGGAGTGGACTCCGCTCCTCATTCACGAGAAAATGGCTGGTCACCGGGATGCCCAGTCCCATGCTTTATGCAAACTAAATCAAAATAATTGCAAACAAAACTCCGCCTGGGACCCATTGAATGTTGGAGGCACTCGTTGTTTCGAGCAAGCCGTGGATTGATGCTTGTGGAGGATGGGGAGTATAAACTTTACCATTCTGTTTGGGAACCGCCTATAATTTGTTTAGCATGGAAGATATCGTCATCTCTTAGTTGTTATGTTGACAATGAAAGTATGCCGCTCAAAATATAATTTATCTCTATTTCAAAATCGAGCTCTGGCACCTCTACAAATCCTTGCTTCCCTCTGCGAAGGGCCTATCTATTTACTATTATGTTGAGTCATCACCCTTCTTATTAAAAGCACCCGCTGGAGAGCACACTCTCATTTGCATTCATTATTATTGGTTTATATTGGGTATGACTTGACTGGATCTCTTTTACCACGAATTACAATGTTTAGTCAGTCCTTGATCTTTAAAGGTGCTCTGCATTTATGTTTTGCGGTCTCAGAAAGGGTTAGCGAGATACCATTTTGTTATATCATGTTATAATTATTTTGAGAAAATGTTGTCATCCGAGTTTCATTATTATGGCTCGCTAGCTGATTATGTTATTGATATGAGAAATTGTGAGAGCTAAGTGTTATTGTGAGTATGGTTAGTTCATAATATTTACTGAAACTTGAATGTTGGCTTTTCATGTTTACAACAACAAGAGCAAACAGAGTTTGTAAAAGTTTTTCTTTTTCTCTTTCAGTTTGTCAACTGAATTGCTTGAGGACAAGCAAGGGTTCAAGCTTGGGGGAGTTGATACGTCTCCATCGTATCTACTTTTCCAAACACTTTTGCCCTTGTTTTGGACTCTAACTTGTATGATTTGAATGGAACTAACCCGGACTGATGCTGTTTTCAACAGAATTGCCATGATGTTGTTTTATGTGCAGAAAACAAAAGTTCTCGGAATGACCTGAAAGTCCATGGAATATCTTAGAATAAATAATAAAAAATCCTCGCCAAAGATGAAGACCAGGGGGCCCACACCCTGTTCACGAGGGTGGGGGGCGTGCCCCCTCTCCTGGGCGCGCCCCCCCTACCTCGTGGGCCCCCTGGAGACCCACCTACGCCAACTCCAACTCCATATATTGGCTTTCGAGGAGAAAAAAAATCAGAGAGAAGAAATCATCGCGTTTTACGATACAGAGCCCCCACCAAGCCCTAATCTCTCTCGGGAGGGCTGATTTGGAGTCCGTTCGGGGCTCCGAAGAGGGGGATTCGTTGCCGTCGTCATCATCAACCATCCTCCATCACCAATTTCATGATGCTCACCGCAGTGCGTGAGTAATTCCATCATAGGCTTGCTGGACGGTGATGCGTTGGATGAGATTTATCATGTAATCGAGTTAGTTTTGTTAGGGTTTGATCCCTAGTATCCACTATGTTCTGAGATTGATGTTGCTATGACTTTGCTATGCTTAATGCTTGTCACTAGGGCCCGCGTGCCATGATTTCAGATCTGAACCTATTATGTTTTCATGGATATATGTGAGTTCTTGATCCTATCTTGCAAGTCTATAGTCACCTACTATGTGTTATGATCCGGCAACCCCAAAGTGACAATAATCGGGACCACTCCCGGTGATGACCATAGTTTGAGGAGTTCATGTATTCACTATGTGCTAATGCTTTGTTCCGGTTATCTATTAAAAGGAGGCCTTAATATCCCTTAGTTTCCAATAGGACCCCGCTGCCACGGAAGGGTAGGACAAAAGATGTCATGCAAGTTCTTTTCCATAAGCACGTATGACTATATTCGGAATACATTCCTAGATTACATTGATGAATTGGAGCTAGTTCTGTGTCACCCTATGTTATGACTGTTACATGACGAACCGCATCCGGCATAATTATCCATCGCTAATCTGGTGCCTACGAGTTTTCCATATACTGGTTCTCGTTTATTTACTTTTCCGTTGCTACTGTTACAATCACTACAAAATACCAAAAACATTACTTTTGATGTCTTTACTTTTCTTTCCGTTACCACCACTATCATATTACTTTGTTGCTAAACACTTTGTTGCAGATACTAAGTTTCTAGGTGTGGTTGAATTGACAACTCAGCTGCTAATACTTGAGAATATTCTTTGGCTCCCCTTGTGTCGAATCAATAAATTTGGGTTGAATACTCTACCCTCGAAAACTGTTGCGATCCCCTATACTTGTGGGTTATCACCACCCCAGTGTTTGTGGTGCCAACTGGGGGGAGCTGGCGACGAGCACCTGATCATGGAGAGGGACGTCGGCGATGTCGTCATGCCAGACGTGGTCGTGCCTCCGCCACCACCATCTAGAGGGGCACGAGACAAACAGCCGGCGGACCCGCCGGTGCCGCCAGCCGGAGACGAGATGGTGACGGGCCCGACTCCCGAGGTCCGCACACCATCACGCCGCCGGTTTGCAAAGGCGGCTTCGGTGCCACGCCTGCTGGAGGCTGCGGCCGCGAGCTCTTCGATCGCGGATGCTGAGGCGACCAGCGCCGCGCCCGCTGATTGAGTGCGGGGAGGCGGGATGGGCCCTTTGAATCAGGCAATCCTGGACGTCCAAGGCAAACTCCGGGCCGAGGCCGACAGCCTGAAGCGGTGCAACCAAGTGTTCCTGGAGTCGCGAGTGGCCCTCCAGGTATGCTTCTTAATCTTTAATTCTTGTATTTCTCTGTGGGGGCGCGCCAGTGCACCCACTAGGTGTAGTCCCCGAGTTTCGGGCCGGCTACTGACCAGGCGGCTCGGAACTTTAATTGGCGAGCTCCGAGTACGAACATTGTCTGATATCTTCACTGCAGGATTATCATAACCTCCACGCGGCCGCCTTCAACTCCAAAGTGTAGGAGTTGAATCAACGGACCGCCGACTTGTCAGAAAGCCGGAGTAAGTCTTTGTTTTCTTTCTCTGTGGGGGCGCGCTAGCGCACCCGTGGGCTGTAGTCCCCAAGATTCGGGCCAACTGCTGAGCAGTCGGGCCGGATCTCCCCGGCGACTGGACCTGTTCTTAGTAGGTAGTGATAACTTCTGCTCCATAGGGGCGTGCTAGCACACCCGCTGGCTGTAGTCCCCGATATTCGGGCCGACTGCTCAGCAGTCGAGCCGGATTTCCCCGGCAACTATATTTCTCCTTGTTGATTGTTGATGTCTTTTTCTTCTTCTACTTTTGCAGAGGCCAACGCCGCCCTGAAGCAGCAGCTGGGCAAAGCCAACACCGCGCTGCGTGCCAAGGAGGCAGACAGCAGCAAGCTGGCCAAAGTGCGTGACCGGCTGGTCACACAATTGGCGGAGCAGGCGGAGCTTCTCAAGAAGACCCAGAAGGAGGCAGGGGAGAAGGAGGGCGGTCTCCTTGCTGAGTTTGAGACCGAGCGCTCTACCTGGACCGGGAAGGAGGCAATGCTAACTGCCAGCTTTGGCGAGATTGAAGACATGGTTGACGGTAAGCTGCCTTCTTTACTCTTTCTTCGAGCCACCGACTTCTGATCAAGCCGACTTCTTGTTTATAACTTTGTTTTTTTTGCTTTCTGTTTGAGCAGACTTCTTCCCCGGTCACTCCGGCGCTGCCAATCAGGCCATCGAGGCCGATCACGAAGGGCGGAGGGCAGAAGGTGTGGAGATCGCTGCTGACGCCCCCCGGACCCTTAGCGAGCAGCTTCTTAGGATCCAGGCCCGTGTTCGGCCGGCTCATCGGATGTTGTGCCATCTTCAGCGTGTCGGTGCCCAGGCGAGTGCCGCCCTGTGGCCAGACATGCCGGCTCCACGTACACCCAGCCGGACTACCGACTGGCTGGAGGTGGCGGCCGGCCGCCTTGAGGCTTGGAAGGGTTCCTCGGCTTGGGCTGGGGCACGCCGGGCCTTGGAGTTTGTCAAGGCGTGGTATGCTGGGCTAAATCTAGCCCAGTTGGCCACGCTTCGACTAGAAGCCCAAGAGGAGCTGGTGGCAGTGGAGCGTGAACTTGTCCAGCGAGCCGTGGCAATCATCGTGTACACCAACACTAGCGTCTTCATTCCTGAGCTAGCTGAGAACGGTACCGAGGCGCCGCAGGAGTGGTTCAGGCTGAACCCAGAGGATGGCGAGGACTCGGCCGAAGTGATCGACTCCAGCGACGAGGGAGAAGGCGGGGAGGAGGAGGAAAGTGAAGAGGAGGAGCCAGAAGTTGGATCATACGGCCAGCCTCAGCTCGATCGTGCCTCCAGCAACGAGCCACGTCTGAGTGAGCCGGCTGCTGCTGAAGGCGACCAAGCGGAGACCGACCAGCCGGCCGTTCCACCAACCGGCACCACCGACTCCACCGTTCCGCCGAACCCATCTACTGCTCCCTAGGCTGCCCATTTACCCTTTTTTTGTTTTTACCTGCTTATCAGTCTCGAAACTTTGTTAACTTCGCACAATTCCACCCGTGGGGTGTACTTCAAACTTCTGTTGAATGCCGGCTAAGGGCCTATTGATATGTAAATATTTTTGCCGAGTTCTATCTTTCCTTGCTTTTTGCTCTTTGGCCTTTTTCCTTTGCTACCTTCCCTCGGGTACCGTCTTGCCAGCCGAACAGCCGCTCTGCGGACTGTGGCTGGGTCAAGTACTTAGCCACTTTCGGGGAGGCAAGTACTTAGCCGATTAGAGTTTTCTAGCAAGTTAAGTAGAAGCCGGCCGGCTGGCTGCTCAGCAACCGGTCGGTGAAGCATGAAGTGGGCTTGAACTATGTGCAGGCTTTGGGTCCTTAGCCATTTTTCATGTGAACACCCTTTCTTCCTTAACTCCTGCCCACCGGACAGTCGCTCTGCGAGCTGTGGCTTCTGGCAAGAGAAGGCTTAAGTGCCAACACATTACTTGTCCGGCTACAGGAAGCATTACATAGTACAAGGCGGTGAGTCCTTGGGTCGACTGGTCGAACCCGGTGCCAGACGGACTAATGAAACAACACTTTCATTGGCATAATACTTATCATATAGATAAAAGAGGGCAGTCCCCGAGCTCTTCTCGGGGGACCCGGAGTCTTCGTACTTAATACAAAAGTTGGCATGGTACATACTGCATCAACTATAAAACCTTTGAAGGAGATTCGCATTCCATGGTCGCTCCGTCTCCTTGCCGGAGTCGTCTCTTTTGCATGCTCGAGGCTTCTGAGCATCGATCAGGTAGTAGGAGTCATAGCCCGGTACCTTGGTGATAATGAAGGGGCCTTCCCAAGGTGCCGAGAGCTTGTGCTGGCCGGCTGTTTGCTGGATCAGTCGGAGCACAAGGTCTCCCTCTTGGAAGGATCTTGGCTTGACCTTCCGGTTGTAGTATCGGCGCAGGCTCTGCTGGTAGATGGTGGACCGGCTGAGTGCCAACAGCCGGCCCTCTTCCAGCAGATCGACGTCGTCTTCTCGTGCTTCTTTTGCCTCCTCTTTGGTGTACATGGTGACTCAAGGGGAGTCGAACTCTATATCCGTCGGGATGACGGCTTAGTCATCGTATATGAGTAAGAAAGGTGTGAAGCCGGTTGACTTGTTCGCAGTTGTGCACAGGCTCCAGAGGACGACCGGTAGCTCGTCGAGCCAGCAGCCGGCCGAACGCTCCATAGGTTCGACCAGTCGGGGCTTGATGCCGGATAAAATGAGGCCATTTGCTCGCTCCACCTGACCGTTTGACTGCGGATGGGAAACGGACACTAGGTCCAGTCGGATGCCTTGCATCGTGCAGAAACGGGCCAAAGCGCCTTTGGCAAAGTTCGTGTCGTTGTCGGTGATGATGCTGTGTGGTATGCCATATCGGATGGTGATGTCGGAGATGAATGACACAGCAGTCGGACCATTCAACTTCTTGATTGGTTTTTCTTCTATCCACTTGGTGAACTTGTCCACCGCGACAAGCAGATGAGTCAAGCCACCGTGTGCTGTTTTGAATGGTCCCACCATATCCAGCCCCCAAACAGCAAAGGGCCATGCAATGGGGATAGTCTTGAGCATGGAACTTGTGGCACCCTTTCCATTTCTGGACCAAGTCTTTGGCGTCTTCCAGAGTAGTCAGCCACAAAAAACCATGGCGGAAAGCTTTGGCGACGAGTGCTTGTGAAGCCGCGTGGTGAACACACTCGCCTTGGTGGATATCTTTGAGGATTGCTTGGCCTTGCTCCGACTCCACGCAATGCTGGTAAACACCTGTGACACTGCGCCTCACAAGTTCTCTGTTGACGATGATGTGTGCTGCTGCCCGTCGTTGCACTTGCCGGGCCAGATCTCGTCAGTCGGCAGCTCTTTGTTCACAAGAAAGTTGAGGTTGGGCTGAGCCTAGGAAGGTGCTGCAATTTCTTCGACTGCTAGGACTGATAATTGCACGAGGGCGGTTGGGCCGGGAGGCGGCGGGTTGGAGTCGGCTGCCATTTGCTGAGTTGATGAAGTCACCGGCCGACTGCTGCAGTCCCCGGGCCGGGATCTGAAGTCCCCGGGCCGGGTGCGACTGCTGCAGTCCCCAGGCCGCCTACCGAATTCCCCGCGCTGGCTGCCGGGGTCCTCAAGTCGGATCCGACTACTTCGGGAGGAGCCGGTACGAAGATGGAGTCTTATTCTGGTGACGGCTTGACAGACATCTTGAGGAGGCGTTGCAGGGCGACGTCGGCTGGTGTTGCAAGCCTGGTAGAGCCAATCCGTGCCAAAGCGTCGGCTTGGTCATTGTCATTTCTTGGCACATGGAGGAACTCGCACCCTTCAAAGTATCCACTGAGCTGCTGGACGAGAAAGCGGTAGTTGGCCATATTCACATCCTTGGCATCCCAGTCGCCAGACGACTGTTGGACCACCAAATCTGAGTCACCATAGCACAGGATCCGGCGAATGCCGAGTTCCTTGGCAAGCCGGAGCCCGTGAATGAGTGTTCATATTCAGCTACGTTGTTGGAGGCGGCAAAGTGGATTCACAGCACATATCTGAGCTTGTTGCCTTTGGGAGAGGTGAGGACGATGTCGACTCCCAAACCGGTGTGCATCTTGGAACCATAAAAGTGCATTCGCCAATGAGTGGAGTCTGGCACTGGCGGCAGGTACTTGGTCTCGGACTAGTCGACGAGGAAGTCGGACAGTTCTTGTGACTTGATGGCACTGCGAGGCTGGTAGTAGATGGTGTAGGGGGCCAAATCTATGGCCCATTTGGCCACACGGCCTGAAGCATCCTGGCTTCCAATGATATCGGCAAGTGGGGCAGTGCAGACCATAGTGATTGGGTGCTCTTGAAAGTATGGCTTCAGCTTCTTGGCGGCAAAGTGCACGCCGTAGCATATCTTCTGATAGTGGGGGTAGTTCTGCTTGGAGGCTGACAGCACTTCGCTCAGGTAATACACCGGCCTCTGTACTGGTAGTGCTTTTCCTTCTTCCTTCTGTTCCACAACTATGACTGTGCTGACCACTCGACTGGTGGCGGCGATGTAGAGGAGCATGGGCTCCTTAGGAGTCCGAGCCGCCAGGACAGGCAGAGTGGTCAACATCTTCTTCAGCTGGAGAAAAGCTTCATCTGCCTTGTTGTTCCACTCGAAAAAAGTGGTCTTCTTCATGAGCTGGTACAGGGGAAGAGCCTTCTCGCCCAGCCGACTGATGAAATGGCTGATGGATGCGAAGCAGCCGGTGAATTTTTGCATGTCCAACAGTCGGGTGGGTGCCTCCATCCTCTTGATGGCCTTGATCTTCACAGGGTTGCATGCTATGGCGTGCTCTGAGACCAGGAAGCCAAGAAGTTGTTCGGCTGGTACTCCAAAGACACATTTCTCCTGGTTGAGCTTGATTTGAAATCGTCGCAAGTTTTCAAAGGTCTCCTTGAGGTCTTCTAGCAGTGTTCCACGCTTTTCCGTCTTCACCACCACATCATCCACATAGACGTGGGCGTTTCTGCCGAGTTGCTTGAGGAGGCACTTCTGCATGCAACGCTGGAACGTGGCGCCGACATTTCTCAAGCCGAACGTCATGGTCAGGTAGCAGAAGGCTCCAAATGGTGTGATGAAGGCGGTCTTCAGCCTGTCGGCTGGGTTCAACTTTATCTAGTGATACCCCGAGTATGCATCCAAAAAGCTCAACAGCTCGGAACACCCGACATGTCCTTAGGAGACCATGCAAAGATGTTCCGATTCTCATAGAGGAAATCGACAAGCTCGCTTTCCTATTTGCTCTCAAGGTTTGCACCTATGATGGCGTGCCTCTACGGGTGCTCTGGGTCCAAGGGTATCTTCTTCATTTCTTTCGTCGACTTGAACGAGCCCTCGGCTTTCGATTCCTTGGGGTTGGGTGGCATCTCCGGCTGCTTGCCTGCCATTGCCACAACCCGGTCTAGGAGCCGCTTCTCGGCCGCAATCACGAGGGACTCAGCTAGCTGGCTGTTGTCTGCTGCACAGGCGGATGACTTCTTGTAGTCCCCTGCTATGGTTAGGATTCCCTTGGTGCTGGGCATCTTCATCTTGAGGTAGGCATAGTGGGGGACCGCTGTAAACTTGGCCAGAGCAGGTCGACCAAGCAGCACATGATAGGGGCTCTCAAGGTCCACCACCTCAAACCAGACTAGCTCTCGGCGAAAATGATATTTGTCTCCAAAAAGGACATCTATCTGAGTCTTGCTGATTGGTGAGCAGGAAAGGCCAGGAACTATGCCATGGAATATGGTCCAACTGGGCTGGAGCTGTCTCTGTTTGATTCCTAACTTCTCCATAGTATCCTTGTACAGGATGTTGATGATGCTGCCGCCATCTATCAGAACTCATCAAGAGCACTCTTATTGTGATCTTTCGGTTCAAACGAACTCCTGCCAAGGATGGTTCATGGTATTTGGAAGAATGATATACCACGGACCTCGAAGACTATCTCAAAGGTTACTAATATCCTAAAGGTGCGAGCAACACTATCAACACGAGGTAAGTAGAGTGAATCTTGGGTCAAGAACCCAGGAGTAGAATGCCTACCAACTAAATGGCATCACGGGATGCTTTCGAGAATAATGGCCAGAATCATCACACTGAGATACAAAAGCATTGCTAGATTACTGGGTGGTTCTCCAGGATGCCTCGAGTCATAATACTTGCTCCAACATATACGACGAGGTAACGAAGTACCTCAACTCGACGATTAGTGTGGTTAATCTGGCCCAAAGGAACATCGAGAACGGAAGGAAAGGATTTGCAAATGCATCAGATGGTTTAGAAACCTGGGATGACTCGGACAACATAACGGCTGTAAATGCTCAAAGGATTTGAGACATCTATAAAAATGGTGGCATAACCACTCAGAAGCACAATATCAAGGTTCCGAGACCAACTATGAACACACGGAAGTAGTAGAAACTGAACTGGGGCTTAAATCCAATAATCTTATAAGTCTATGGATTAGTAACACGTCATCCTGATAGATAGATGAGAAGGCCTAGTTCTAAATCCCCGTAGGAAAGGTAAGATGACTCGGATCAGAGGGCATGAGGTATAAGGAGTAAAAAGAGCCTTACGTTCCATCCCACAATCAATTCCCCTACATATAACTAAAGCATTTCTAGACTCAACTTTGACCAGTTTGGCTTGGTAATCCTACAGGCAGTCAGGCCCTGATACCAAAGCTGTCAGGACCCCAATTCTAAGTCACACCGATCTAGCATGTAACACGTCATATCATTTTGCGGCCTCACGCACGGTATTCCCACGGGTGTCGCCTTACTTGGCCTGGGACCGTTTGCGCCTTTTGGCTCACATATATGATAGTGTCGCTAGCATCCATATGACAGAGAACCCGGGCCGACATGGCTTGTTGTGAACCCAAAGAGTCACTAACTTACGGGGACAGGCATACATGAATCAACATCGAGCATGTCGGTCAGCAGCGTGTGAATCCGGGCTGTAGCACTGGGCTCACAGGACTCCGGGAACCCGGGCTGTAGCAGGCTAGGCAAGACTCCGAAGGTCACCGCGTGACATTTCCCCGACGGGACAGACACAGGAACAAAGTGAATCACATGCTGGCCAGTCTAGGTGTTCCGGAGCAGTAGTGATGGGCTAGCAGGACTCCGGTAAATTGGGCTGTAGCAGACTACAATGGCTCAGTAGAAGCACCAGACTACATTACCCCAATAGAGAGGCTAGCAAGGATAGACAACTAGGCCGCATCCCACACATACCAAGCACTTCAATCATACACACAATATGCTCGATATGTGTAAATACAACATGGCATCACAACGAAACTCTACGACTCAGAGTACTTATTCATTAGGCTCCGAGGAGCCAAGTATTACAAACATGGGTCTCATGACCCAACATTCAGAGCACACAAATCAAAACACAAGCAGAATCTTAACATGTCTGAGTACAAACAACTATAAATGAAAGAAAAAGGCTGAGAAGCCTGACTATCTGCCAGATCCTACCGAGGGCACAAGATCATAGCTGAGGTATCAAGCTAAATGTCAAAGTCCACACGGAACTACTGGCAAGACTGAAGTCTCTCTGCAAAAACATAAATTAAGCAAACATGAGTACATATGTACCCAGCAAGACTTACATCAGAACTAACTGCATATGCATCATTATCAACAAAGGAGTGGTGGAGTTTAACTACAGCAAGCCAGCTTTGAATCAGTGGCTATCCTGAACTACGACTGCAAGTAACTCTTTTGAGGTGGCGCACACGAGTCCACATATTCACCAATCAATACAGCACTATGGGTCTGCTCCCGTCTCCCTACGAGAACGCCATCCATAGCACTCATGCTTATCTTGCGCATTTTAGAGTATCCACTTTCACTTATCTATGAACTATTATAGGCAAGCCAGAACTCCTTTACCGCGGACATGGCTATTCGAATAGATGATGTTAACCCTACAGGGGTGTACTTCTTCATACATGTTTCCACCACTTAGCGTCTACACACGACCTACCTAAACACTCAAGTTTCTAGTCCAGGTTTATCGCCTATTTAGGTTCCATCCACAGGGAGTCCGGCCGAAGTTTCCACATAAGGCCCCGAAAGATGTGTACAAGGTTCTGCGACACCAAACGGGCGCCCGACATACCCGGCCATGTGCCTACCGCATCACAGCCCACCCCTCGGGTCAGCGCTGTGCACGGCCTCCAGCATACTACAAAAACCAGAAACTACTTGCAACTCCTGGACAGAGGACTAGTGTGGTTAAGAAGTCGAGTGGGGTCATATTTCAGGGCCCAATGCATGGTGGTAGCTGTTTCATGGATCACAAACACATAACTCAGTTCCTGAGGACGGCCTCAATGAGACAACCCACCATGTACTCCTACATGGCCTCTCACCGCTACCTTTACCAAATCGTGTTCACACACTTAGCTCACACACAGTAGGACATGTTCATCACCATTCCAATTCATCCCCGATGAATCAGACCTGACCCAACTCTAAGTAGTAGCAGTCATGAAAAACAAGAATGAATGAGTAGGCACATCAGGGCTCAAACAACTCCTACTCAAGCTAGTGGGTTTCATCTATTTACTGTGGCAATGACAGGTCATGCAGAGGAAAGGGGTTCAACTACCGAAGCATGTAACAGTTGAATCGTTGTTGTCCTAATGAAGTAAAAGAGAGCAGGAGCGAGATAATGGGGTTGTATCGGAATGAACAAGGGGGTTTTGCTTGCCTGGCCTTCTGCAGATAGTATAGCTCTTCATCGGTATCATCGAACTCATCGCCGGATCAACGTCTACTAAGGGGGAACAAATACTGGCAACAGAGAGGAAACACAATCAATGCAATGCACAATATGATGCATGATCATCACATGGCAATATGAGTGTGTTGGGCTAATGCAACTACAACCAGAAGGTTTTGAGCTTACTTGAACCAAAGATTCAAATACAAACTCAAGTTATGGGTTCATATAAGTGCATTAACATGTTTGACCTAAACAGCAAGGTTAAGTTGCTCTAACATTCATGAAACCAGTACAAATGGATAGATTGGATTTTTCTGATCATTTTTCATATATAATTTATTTCATTCTGTGTTATGGTTGAATTTATATGAATTTTTGAAGTTTGTAGCATTTTCTGGAATTTCCTGTATAACAATAAATCTAGTAAATGATTTATTGCGCCAGCATTGCGTCAGGGTGACATCAGCAGTCAACGGGGCGGTCCAGGTCAAACCTGACCAGTGGGTCCCGCATGTCAGTGTCATTAGACTAACTAATTTTAGTTAGTCCTAATCCTAGGTTAATTAGCAGGGCGGGCCCCACCTGTCATAGACCCAGGGGGTCAAACTGGGGTCAACCTGGTCAAACAGGTAAACTCACCGGCGTTTTGCGGCCGGCCAGGCCAAACGCGGCGGGGCAGTGCGGTTTCCTCCTCCGGTGAACAAATGGATGGCGGAGGGCATCTACGTGACACGGGGAGTGAGCCGTGTTGATTAGTGGTGGCGGTGCAGCTCGGGGTCGCCGGAAACGACACCGACGACAAGCTGTGCGGCTGCCAGAGTTCGGTCATTGCCTGAAATGCCGTTACAGGTGACGTCAGGAGCAGCGGGTGGGTCGTGTTCGACTTGTGGGGATGTACTGAGTGCATTGGTGAGCTCGGGTGAAGGCTTGCGCGTCCGTTGCCACGGTGGCGACATGGATGGCGGCGAGGAGCGCTCAGCTCTGGTGGTAACACGCTCTAGAGAGAGCAAAAGAGTGAAGGGAGAGAAGGGTTCGGTCTGTGAGCTCACAACGGTTGCAGTAGTGCAGACGGCGAGTTCGGAGGAGGTCCGAAGCAAGCGGGGCGACGAAGGCGATCTCAGCGACCCGAGGAAGAAGAAGCCGTCGAGGGTGGTGCTTCAAGGTGTCCGGTGTTGTGTAGCTCAGCGAGGGGGCGTCGGTGAGGCGTGGGGTGGCCGGTGACCGCGGGGACGGTGAGCGGCGCGACGGGCGGCTTCGGGCGGCTGCGCGTGAGAGAGACAGAGGAGGGGAGAAGCACGGGGAGTGGTCGAGGGGATTCCAGGCGGTGCGTGGCGTCTTCTGGAGTCGTCCAGGGCGTCGGCAGAAACAGGAGGTGGCCGTCGGTGGCCGCGCGCATGCTAGCGCACCACGGGGGCTGCCAGCTGGGCCGGACAGGTGGGCTGCACGGGTGAGGCCAGGTACTAACTCTCTCTCTCTCTCTCTCTCTCTCTCTCTCTCTCTTCCTGTTTTTCTTTCTATTTCATTTCCTCTGTTCTGATGTAGTTTAGCCACTAAATCATTTTAATAAATTATGTTGGTTATTATATGGCTTGCTAAAATATACACAAAGCCACTCACAAACTTCTAGAATTATTGGAGTTATATTTATTATATATATTAAATATAAATCCAAAGAAAATAATTATTGGATTAATTCAAATGGCCAAAATAAATGTTTCTGAGCTCCTAAAAGTATTGGTTTGAATTTTACCTCTTGTCAATATTTTTATAGAATAACAGGAACATTTTCTTGGACTCATTTGAGAAGATTTTAAAGTTGGTTATTTTTGAACTGATTTCTGAGGGTTTCAACAAACGTCAATCCAACTTTTAGAAATTTTAGACATGATGCATGATTGCAGTTGCAACTATTCCCTCAGGTACTCTAGGGCTGTGACAACTCAACCCCACTAAACAAGAATCTCGTCCCGAGATTCAAGTCGTGAGGTAAGAAGACAGAGGAACACGGGCTAACACAATCTTCACGATCCAAATGTCTTTCTCGAGGGTGTTGATTCATTGCATCACCTTGATCTCGACGTCTTGCTTTGAGAACTACATCCAACATGACAACTAGTAGAAAGGGAGAATTTTAGAAGAATCAATCTTTCTAAGGTTCGAGCAACTTAGGATCATCTTAATGATCACAAGATCAACTCACGGAATGGGACATAGAAACATATCTGGAGCTGAGAGGCAAAACATGCATCAGGAGGGACGCAAGAAACAATTTGATGAGGGTTTCAAAGTAGCGAGGAAAAATTGCCATGATTCCATAACGGGGCACCTTAGGGAAGGTGACTCGTAGAATTATTCCCTCAAGTGGCAAAAAGAATTACTTTTGATACATAGATCATTGGAACTCTTCTCACCAGCCTGAGGCAATTTACGAATGATCGTTTGACGGAGTTCGGGAGAACGACACACTCGGGCTAGAATGGATGATGTGGACTACCTTGTTGAAGACAACGTAAGGGATGATTTTTCTTGCGCGTTCTCTCAAGAACTTGAGCATTTCTATATTCATCAAGGTTCTACCAACATCCGTGTCAAGGATCCTGGCAACACAACATACTACCATGATGGATAGTGATGGACGATGCAGATGCAAAGGATTACAACATCTTCTTAGATTTCACCATAGCGAGGCCAAGGAAACAAAATCTGGATGATTGACCGAGAGACATTTAGCACTCCGCTTCTAATGTTCTCCTTGATGTACTAGCGTAACCCATTTGATATGGTTTGGTATCTTGAACAACAAGTATAAGGCCGGACTTCAGGAGTGCAAGAATCCATAAGGAATAACTACAGAAGTAAATCCCACGGAATCCTTATGGGGAGGTGGCCAACTTTATCAATCAGTATACTACAATAATAGGTCTTCCGACTGGGTGTGTTGGCCACGACATCCACTTATCGGGTTACAGAGACCAATATTACAGCTCTTGGGAGACGTTCCAACCATCATATCTACCTGAGATTCAGATCTGGTTGGTAACAGGATATTTCAGACAACATGTCCAGAAAAGGGAAGTTTGCAACACAAACCGACGAGATAGCGTTGCGACATTCTCGGGAGATGAACTTTGGTAGCAAGCTCCAAAACATGAGCGGGTTCTGCTACAAACATGTTAACACGCTGTCCCAGACAAACATGGCCACAGAGTAAAAACACTACCGAGTTCTAGTTGGAAACCATCATTGACGATAACGGAATCTTGTGCATTACCATGCATGGATTAGCACTTAACTCCTTTTCCTCGAACAAGTCAGTTAGTGGCTTGGTGTGCTAGGAACACATATGGAGTGGAGGCGGCCAACCTATCAAACCACAGAGCACTTCGTACGTGCATGACTAACTTGGGATGATTCCAAAGGAAGCAAAACAAACTCTCTCGAGTTCACGGTGGCAACTTACATCAAATACACGTGAATTAGAGGAAGTCACTTCTCTCATCCAAACACATACCTCATGGACGGGCATGAAGAAAATGCTTACACAAGTTTCCAACACTAGCTGGATGTTCCACACAAATCATGGAGGACACAAAATGCTGCTGATGGGCTCAACAACAACTCATCGGAATTTCATACACTATACTTCCACCATGATGTGAACAATGTGATAGTATTGGTCAGACCAAAAGATATAATGGTCTATGCTCGAGGAATCAACCAATAGTAAGAAAACATTACGAATATCGTTGGTTCTAACTTGATTTGACGATGGCCCACACTCAAATCATGGTTTGGGCAAGACGATAGGTTCAACATCTGATCACGAGGACCAATCGGTGAAGATATCATCTTTCTTCAACACACACACACAAAAGGATATCCCTTAACATGAACTAAGTCAGACAAGCTTTTATCTTCCAACTCTCCAAGTTGTTGTTTAGCCTAACCAACTGGCTCATGGATATCCAACACAGATTCTTGGAGAAAGAGTGGTTTATTGGAAAACCAACTTGATCTCGAGCTCAACATAACGGCCAGGGGACAACCTGGTAATGCTTCCGAGAAGATATTTGAAACATCACAAACCACTGATATGTTACTAAGCTCGAGAACAATCTTGCTTTTCAGAGAAAGAGGATATGATCAAATAAGCAAGGGATTGAATAATCCTAACTCATTGATCGAAGAGTGCACCAGAAATAAGGACAAGGTATCTCAATCTATCTTAGAATGATGATTCAATAACCAACAAGCTAAGAATGAGAATATTGTCCATTTACTACCGAGCAACTAGTTGCTAGGAGTATTGATTTCACACATCATGATTCACTTGTCGGTATTCTGGTCGCAGCAACACGGGAACCGAGGAATGAACAACGATGGTGAGAGGTATCACTGTATCAAGAATTCATAAGATGGTGTGCAATTCCCATGACATTCTTGACATAAGACGATAATACTTCAGGGTAGAATAGAATCAAAAGCTGGATTGGCATTTTGATCTTTGAAATACAACTACTTTGACCCAATCCTAGATATGGATGAGGTACTCTAGTTTGTTTCTCCTAGTCATTCTGAAATAGAATGGCTTGACGGACCACTAGAGTAATAGGCATCGATAAACACGATTGCCAACTAATCCTTACTATCAATTGATAGACGGGGGCCAGAAAGCAACTAAAGAGGGATGACTCAAAAGAACATCTGATTTTCTGAGTTGTGGATGCATAGATTAGTATGTCGAGCAAAGCTCAACATTTATTCCGGATAACCCATTGCAGAAAGGTAGAACTGGTAGATTCACAATGTAGAACGAAGAACTCATCAAGAGCACTCTTATTGTGATATTTTGGTTCAAAGGAACTCCTGCCAAGGATGGTTCATGGTATTTGGAAGAATGATATACCACGGACCTCGAAGACTATCTCAAAGGTTACTAATATACTAAAGGTGCGAGCAACACTATCAACATGAGGTAAGTAGCGTGAATCTTGGGTCAAGAACCCAGGAGTAGAATGCCTACCAACTAAATGGCATCATGGGATGCTTTCAAGAATAATTGCGAGAATCATCACACTGAGATACAAAGCATTGCTAGATTACTGGGTGGTTCTCTAGGATGCCTAGGGTCATAATACTAGCTCCAACATATACGACGAGGTAACGAAGTACCTCAACTCGACGATTAGTGTGGTTAATCTGCCCAAAGGAACATCGAGAATGGAAGGAAAGGATTTGCAAATGCATCAGATGGTTTAGAAACCTCGGATGACTCGGACAACATAATGGCTATAAATGCTCAAAGGATTTGAGACATCTTGAAAAAATGGTGGCATAACCACTCAGAAGCACAATATCAAGGTTCCGAGACCAACTATGAACACACGCAAGTAGTAGAAACTGAACTGGGGCTTAAATCCAACAATCTTATAAGTCTATGGATTAGTAACACGTCATCCTGATAAATAGATGAGAAGGCCTAGTTCTAAATCCCCAGAGGAAAGATAAGATGACTCGGATCAGAGGGCATGAGGTATAAGGAGTAAAAAGAGCCTTACGTTCCATCCCACAATCAATTTTTCCCTACATATAACTAAAGCATTTCTAGACTCAACTTCGGCCAGTTTGGCTTGGTAATCCTATAGGCAGTCAGGCTCTGATACCAAAGCTGTTAGGACCCCAATTCTAAGTCACACCGATCTAGCATGTAACACCTAATATCACTTTGCGGCCTCATGCATGATATTCCCACGGGTGTCGCCTCACTTGGCCCGGGACCGTTTGCGCCTTTTGGCTCACGTATATGATAGTGTAGCTAGCATCCATATGATAGAGAACCCGGGCCGACATGGCTAGTTGTTAACCCAAAGAGGCACTAACTTACGGGGACATGCATACATGAATCAACATCGAGCATGTCGGTCAGCAGCGTGTGAATCCGGGCTGTAGCACTAGGCTAACAGGACCCCGGGTATCCGGGCTGTAGAAGGCTAGGCAGGACTCCGGAGGTCACCGCATGACATTTCCCTGAAGGGACAGACACAGGAACGAAGTGAATCACATGCTGGCCAGTCTAGGTGTTCCGGAGCAGTAGTGCTGGGCTAGGAGGACTCCGGTAAACCGGGCTGTAGCAGACTACCATGGCTCAGTGGAACCACCAGACTACATTTCCCCATAAGAGAGGCTACCAAGGATAGACAACTAGGTTGTCGCATCCCACACATACCAAGCATTTCAATCATACACACAATATGCTCGATATGTGTAAATACAATGGCATCAATACGAAACTCTACAACTTAGAGTATTTATTCATTAGGCTCAGAGCAGCCAAGTATTACAAACATGGGTCTCATGACCCAACATTCAGAGCACACAAATCAAAACACAAGCGGAAGCTTAACATGTCTGAGTACAGACAACTATAAATGAAAGAAAAAGGCTGAGATGCCTGACTATCTGCCAGATCCTGCCGAGGGCACAAGATCGTAGCTGAGGTATCAAGCTAAACGTCGAAGTCCACACGGAACTACTAGCGAGACTAAAGTCTCTCTGTAAAAACATAAATTAAGCAAACGTGAGTACAAATGTACCCAGCAAGACTTACATCAGAACTAACTACATATGCATCATTATCAACAAAGGGGTGGTGGAGTTTAACTCCAGCAAGCCAGCTTTGACTCAGTGGCTATCCTGAACTACGACTGCAAGTAACTCTTTTGAGGTGGCGCACACAAGTCCACATATTCACCAATCAATACACCACTATGGGTTTGCTCCCGTCTCCCTACGAGTACGCCATCCATAGCACTCACGCTTATCTTGCGCATTTTAGAGTATCCACTTTCACTTGTCTATGAACTATTATAGGCAACCCCGAAGTCCTTTACCGCGGACACGACTATTGGAATAGATGATGTTAACCCTGCAGGGGTGTACTTCTTCATACATGTTTCCACCACTTAGCATCTGGACACGACATGTGCCCAGCAGACTTCAACCGAAAGCTGACGTGGGTGTAGACCATGACCTACCTAAACACTCAAGTCTCTAGTCTAGGTTTATTGCCTATTCAGGTTCCATCCGTAGGGAGTCCGGCCGAGGTTTCCACATACGGCCCCAAACGATGTCTACAGGTTTTCGCGACACCAAACGGGCGTCCAGCATACCCGGCCACGTGCCTACCGCATCACAGCCCACCCCTCGGGTCAGCACTGTGCACGGCCTCCAGCATACTACAAACACCAAAAACCACTTGCAACTCTTGGACAGAGGACTAGTGTGGTCAAGAAGTCGAGTGGGGTCATATTTCAGGGCCCAATGCATGGTAGTAGCTATTTCATGGATCACAAACACATAACTCAGTTCCTGAGGACGGCTTCAATGAGACAACCCACCATGTACTCCTACATGGCCTCCCACCGCTACCTTTACCAAATCGTGTTCACACACTTAGCTCACACATAGTAGGACATGTTCATCACCATTCCAATTCATCCCCGATGAATCAGACCTGACCCAACTCTAAGTAGTAGCAGGCATGACAAACAAGAATGAATGAGTAGGCACATCAGGGCTCAAACAACTCCTACTCATGCTAGTGGGTTTCATTATTTACTGTGGCAATGTCAGGTCATGGAGAGGAAAGGGGTTCAACTACCGTAGCATGTAACAGTTGAATCTTTGTTGTCTAATGCAGTAAAAGAGAGCATGAGTGAGAGAGTGGATTGTATCGGAATGAACAAGGGGGTTTTTCCTGCCTATCACTTCTGAAGATAGTATGGCTCTTCATCGGTGTCATCGAACTCATCGCCGGATCAACATCTACTGAGAGGGAACAAATACCGGCAACAGAGAGGAAACACAATCAATGCAATGCACAATATGATGCATGATCATGACATGGCAATATGAGTGTGTTGGGCTAATGCAACTACAACCAGAAGGTTTTGAGCTTATTTGAACTAAAGATTCAAATACAAACTCAAGTTATGGGTTCATATAAATGCATTAACATGTTTGACCTAAACAGCAAGGTTAAGTTACTCTAACATGTATGAAACCTGTACAGATGGATAGATTGGATTTTTCTGATCATTTTTCATATATAACTTATTTCATTCTGAGTTATCGTTGAATTTTTATGAATTTTTGAAGTTTGTAGGATTTTCTGGAATTTCCTGTATCTCTCCCTAATAATAAAGCACGGATTGGGTCTCCGGGTTCACCGTCACAATACGCTTTCTTCTCATGTCATAATACACTTTTACAATTTGTATGGAAAAATTGTAATATACACGAGGTGGTACTAGTGAAATCACGTCGTGTGCGTGGAATGGTCGCACCGGCTCCCTTCCCTGTTGGGCTTGCCTGGGCCCGTTTTTCTACTTGCAACGAATCAACGGCTGGACTATCAAAAAATAAAACAATCAGAGACTCAAATTCGGAAACGATTGGTTTTTCCTTCATACTACGGTGTTTGGACCGTGACCCAGTCGAGCTCCACATCCCTCGCCGCTTCCTCAACTTATCTCAACTTCCAGCGCGCCGTAGGATGAGCAGAAAATGGAGTCATTGCGGGCCGGTGAGCAGGTACTTATCTCAACTTCCAGCACGCCGCCACCACCTATCGCTCCACTATGTACCGCCACCACCGCCTCGCGCCTCCGGCCTTGCGTCGCCTCAACGCCCAACCCCCGAGTCTCGTAGGCCCGCCACACACCTACTCTCTTCCAACAATTTTCTGCATCCCGGCTCGATTACTTCAGGGAGGAGGAGGATGATGAGGAGGCAGAGCTCCTGGACACGGTCACACGGCCACCTGTCCCGGGAAGGTCTGCAACAACGGTGGCCTCTGGTGCACGCGGATGTCTGTGGAGGCGGAAATTTAATTCGACCTCACCTCAGGCTGCCGGCCTCCCCAAGTTCCTACTGCCGGCGCCCTCCCGAAGCTCCTGCCGGCCTCCTCCCTGAGCCCCAAGCACGAACAAGGTACTGTGCTGCGCACCTGAAAGTCACCCAGCTACTCCTTGTAAATCCAAATCCCCTTTTGAAATTGAGTAGTTGACCAAATTATCTAGGAAACCTTGACACACTCTTGCGTCCAGTAACTCGATCTGCTGGTGCTAAGAGGGGATTACCATTGGAGCTGCAGCTGGTGTTGAGCACTCATAGTTTCAGGTTATTATTTCTTACTTAATTTGTTCGAGATGGATGTGGCTGATTCGATTGGAAAGAATTCTTGTAGTCTGTAACCAAGTTTATGCCTCAAATAACACGTAGATCTTCCTGACATCAATATGCCGCCGCGACCTTGACGGGCTGGGGCTCGATGCCGACACGCTCTTCCTTTTGGTGCACCTCTTTGCTATGTTCGATAACCAAGGCACGCCAAGTTACTGAGGGACTGATAGAATCACCACAAATTGAGATGAGGCATTCAAGCAGGATGGACACTCATGTCTACTACGCAACCTTCTTCTTGTAGACTTTGTTGGGCCTGCAAGTGCACAGGTTTGTAGGACAGTAGCAAATTTCCCTCAAGTGGATGACCTAAGGTTTATCAATCCGTGGGAGGCGTAGGATGAAGATGGTCTCTGTCAAACAACCCTGCAACCAAATAACAAAGAGTCTCTTGTGTCCCCAACACACCCAATACAATGGTAAATTGTATAGGTGCACTAGTTCGGCGAAGAGATGGTGATACAAGTGCAATATGGATAGTAGATATAGGTATTTGTAATCTGAAAATATAAAAACAGCAAGGTAACTAATGATAAAAGTGAGCGTAAACGGTATTGCAATGATAGGAAACAAGGCCTAGGGTTCATACTTTCACTAGTGCAAGTTCTCTCAACAATAATAACATAGATAGATCATATCACAATCCCTCAACATGCAACAAAGAGTCACTGCAAAGCCACTAATAGCGGAGAACAAACATAGAGATTATGGTAGGGTACGAAACCACCTCAAAGTTATTCTTTCGGATCAATCTATTCAAGAGTTCATACTAGAATAACACCTTAAGACACAAATCAACCAAAACCCTGACGTCACGTAGATACTCCACTGTCACCTCAAGTATCCGTGGGCATGATTATACGATATGCATCACACAATCTCAGATTCAGCCCACCAACACAAAGTACTTCAAAGAGTGCCCCTATGCAAAGGTTCATGGGCGAAACCCGCAAGTTGGTCACCAAAACATACATCAAGTGGCACGTGATATCCCATTGTCACCACAGATAAACACGGCAAGACATACATCAAGTGTTCTCAAACAAAGACTCAATCCGATAAGATAACTTCAAGAGGGAAACTCAATTCATCACAAGAGAGTAGAGGGGGAGAAACATCATAAGATCCAACTATAATAGCAAAGCTCACGATACATCAAGATCGTGCCATAGAGAGAACACGAGAGAGAGAGATCAAACACATAGCTACTGGTACATACCCTCAGCCCCGAGGGTGAACTACTCCCTCCTCGTCATGGATAGCGCCGGGATGATGAAGATGGCCACCGGTGATGGGTTCCCCCTCCGGCAGGGTGCCGGAACAGACTCCCGAGAGGTTTTTGGTGGCTACAGAGGCCTGCGGCGGCAGAACTCCTGATCTATCTTGATACTCGATGTTTTTAGGGTACGTAGGCTTATATAGGCGAAAGAAGTCAGTCGGGAGGTGCTCGACGGGCCCACGAGACAGGGGGCCACACACAGTAGGGGGGGGGCGCCCTCCTATCTCGTGGTCTCCTTGATGATCTTCTGACATGAACTCCAAGTCTCCCGGATCATATTCTTCCAAAAAAATCACGCTGCCGAAGGTTTCATTCCGGTTGGACTCCATTTGATATTCCTTTTCCTCGAAATACTGAAACATGTAATAAAATAGCAATATGGGTTGGGCCTCCGGTTAATAGATTAGTCCCAAAAGTAATATAAAAGTGTATAATAAAGCCCATAATCATTCAAAACAGATAATAAAATAGCATGAATGCTTCATAAATTATAGATACGTTGGAGACGTATCAGACACACTGACACTCGAGCAGTAGGATCCCTTGAACTGAAGAAACGAATAGGAAGATACATGCAATTTAAGGTAGGCGCACACTAACGTCTCAGTATCAGCACCATAATTTGTGTGTGTGTGTATGATTTTTTTAGTTTGTCTCATGATTGATGCATTCACCTTAGTACAGTATATCTTCTGTTTCATGTGTTTTCTGTGTAAAGGTTGGGTCCCAATGACCAATAAGCAAAGAACAACCTTCTCCAACTGACAGTGTTATTCTCCTAAACAATTTGCCATTTTGGTATTTGGATGGGGAATAAAGAAGAACATTCAGCATTAGTACTTGACGAGACTTGCCTGGTTGGGGCAAAACAGGATCTGCTATAGTGCATGTTACTTGACTGCTCACTGTACGACTTAAATAAAATCAAGGTCTTTTCCTGATGCAAGAAAATGTTTTCTTGCTGCAATGGTAAGCTATTCTGAATCCAGCTCATAATGTGGCTGCTCATGTTTGGTGCAGACGTAGTGCATGGCAGGGAGATGAAGTGTTGAGAAAACGGACGACGATGTAAAGGGCAGATGATAGGGGATTACTCAATAAGTATGCGGAGCTGCTATAAAGTTTCCTCCTTTCTGTATAGTTATTTCACTATCCACCTAAATGTCATCCCATGTATATGTAGGAAACTAATTTTGTGTTGCTAAATTTTCTGTATATATTTAATATTATTCAGTGTTAAACTAAAAATGATCGAAACAATGTTAGACTTACATGTTGATTCATCATCTGTAGACATTTGGTTACAACGGATAGATATGAGTAGTTTAGCACTATTCTTACTTATATATCAAAATATATTATGATTAGTAGGCTAAATCTACCACACGGGTCGTTAGCTCTGTTACCGTAACATTGCACCATCCTAACACGCGAGGAAAATAATTTCACAAGATTATCATATTAAGTATCTATTCAAAGAGGTATGTGACAATGTCTATGTGCGGGAAGGAGAAATTCACTCGGTAACAACTCCGATGCTACGGCTTGCATGCTGAGAGTTGAGACCTGCTGAACTTACTCCTACTATTGTGTGATGTGTTAACTTACTTTTGTAGTTTCTATATGCCAACATATATCATGCTGTTTCATGGTTAGTAGTATTTCAACATAATTTTTCTATTCATGCATTGAAGCAAAACTGAAGTTAGTTGCTACAGAGCTAGGAGATCTTGGTCTATAATAAAATATATTAATATGGAGGGGTTCCTTTGTCACCTGAGTTGATAAGGTATATAGTACGGAAGTTTTTATATTTCATAATCATATTCTTGATGTACTGTTTAACGTATTTTCTTTTCAGAGATTTTCCCTTCAAATTTTCTTGTGATAGCTAATTGCCTTTCTGTAAAACTCTTTGTGCGGATTAGTTGATATGATCAATGGTCAAACTGTTTGAGTTTCAAAATCATTTTAACATTTCAAATTTGGGGGTTGTATATATACAACCGGATATCATGTGTATCATGCATAGCGATCTACTTTGTTGTGTCTGTTAGCATTAATTAATGTCTACTTCTTGATTATATTTGATATACTTCAGATGGTGAGCATGATTGTGGGGATGGTGCGTATGAGGATTTTTTTTCCTTCTCCCATTGGAACACACAGGTATATTTGGGTTTATAATATGGGTTGTTGCCCCAGTTGCTTTTGCTTGGCGATAATGGCAATGCAGTTATCACCATGTTTGCACCGTTCTTCACATGCACATCCCTACGCTCCTTATGTTACTGTTCACCATCACTGTTGATTATTTCTCATTCTATTGTGTTATCCAATAGGTATTCTCTTACTACATATAAATTTGGAGGACAAAGCATTTATTCTGTTGATATATTAAACCCCAAATTGCTGAGATGTAACGTCTTCTATCTGAATTTGTTTCATAAAATTAATCATTGGTTTAGTTTGATAGATTAAACCCAAATTAGTTTATGGACTGAACTAGAAATAACACAATCACATATTAGTTTTCTTTTTAAATTTCATAGTAGAGATTTATCCGTCGATGACCCACTACACGTGGATGCCACATCCTTTCTTCCTCACCTATCGCATGAATTTTCAATGCCGGTCCAACTATAATAGCAAAGCTCACGATACATCAAGATCGTGCCATAGAGAGAACACGAGAGAGAGAGATCAAACACATAGCTACTGGTACATACCCTCAGCCCCGAGGGTGAACTACTCCCTCCTCGTCATGGATAGCGCCGGGATGATGAAGATGGCCACCGGTGATGGGTTCCCCCTCCGGCAGGGTGCCGGAACAGACTCCCGAGAGGTTTTTGGTGGCTACAGAGGCCTGCGGCGGCAGAACTCCTGATCTATCTTGATACTCGATGTTTTTAGGGTACGTAGGCTTATATAGGCGAAAGAAGTCAGTCGGGAGGTGCTCGACGGGCCCACGAGACAGGGGGCCACACACAGTAGGGGGGGGGCGCCCTCCTATCTCGTGGCCTCCTTGATGATCTTCTGACATGAACTCCAAGTCTCCCGGATCATATTCTTCCAAAAAAATCACGCTGCCGAAGGTTTCATTCCGGTTGGACTCCATTTGATATTCCTTTTCCTCGAAATACTGAAACATGTAATAAAATAGCAATATGGGTTGGGCCTCCGGTTAATAGATTAGTCCCAAAAGTAATATAAAAGTGTATAATAAAGCCCATAATCATTCAAAACAGATAATAAAATAGCATGAATGCTTCATAAATTACAGATACGTTGGAGACGTATCAGACACACTGACACTCGAGCAGTAGGATCCCTTGAACTGAAGAAACGAATAGGAAGATACATGCAATTTAAGGTAGGCGCACACTAACGTCTCAGTATCAGCACCATAATTTGTGTGTGTTTGTATGAATTTTTTAGTTTGTCTCATGATTGATGCATTCACCTTAGTACAGTATATCTTCTGTTTCATGTGTTTTCTGTGTAAAGGTTGGGTCCCAATGACCAATAAGCAAAGAACAACCTTCTCCAACTGACAGTGTTATTCTCCTAAACAATTTGCCATTTTGGTATTTGGATGGGGAATAAAGAAGAACATTCAGCATTAGTACTTGACGAGACTTGCCTGGTTGGGGCAAAACAGGATCTGCTATAGTGCATGTTACTTGACTGCTCACTGTACGACTTAAATAAAATCAAGGTCTTTTCCTGATGCAAGAAAATGTTTTCTTGCTGCAATGGTAAGCTATTCTGAATCCAGCTCATAATGTGGCTGCTCATGTTTGGTGCAGACGTAGTGCATGGCAGGGAGATGAAGTGTTGAGAAAACGGACGACGATGTAAAGGGCAGATGATAGGGGATTACTCAATAAGTATGCGGAGCTGCTATAAAGTTTCCTCCTTTCTGTATAGTTATTTCACTATCCACCTAAATGTCATCCCATGTATATGTAGGAAACTAATTTTGTGTTGCTAAATTTTCTGTATATATTTAATATTATTCAGTGTTAAACTAAAAATGATCGAAACAATGTTAGACTTACATGTTGATTCATCATCTGTAGACATTTGGTTACAACGGATAGATATGAGTAGTTTAGCACTATTCTTACTTATATATCAAAATATATTATGATTAGTAGGCTAAATCTACCACACGGGTCGTTAGCTCTGTTACCGTAACATTGCACCATCCTAACACGCGAGGAAAATAATTTCACAAGATTATCATATTAAGTATCTATTCAAAGAGGTATGTGACAATGTCTATGTGCGGGAAGGAGAAATTCACTCGGTAACAACTCCGATGCTACGGCTTGCATGCTGAGAGTTGAGACCTGCTGAACTTACTCCTACTATTGTGTGATGTGTTAACTTACTTTTGTAGTTTCTATATGCCAACATATATCATGCTGTTTCATGGTTAGTAGTATTTCAACATAATTTTTCTATTCATGCATTGAAGCAAAACTGAAGTTAGTTGCTACAGAGCTAGGAGATCTTGGTCTATAATAAAATATATTAATATGGAGGGGTTCCTTTGTCACCTGAGTTGATAAGGTATATAGTACGGAAGTTTTTATATTTCATAATCATATTCTTGATGTACTGTTTAACGTATTTTCTTTTCAGAGATTTTCCCTTCAAATTTTCTTGTGATAGCTAATTGCCTTTCTGTAAAACTCTTTGTGCGGATTAGTTGATATGATCAATGGTCAAACTGTTTGAGTTTCAAAATCATTTTAACATTTCAAATTTGGGGGTTGTATATATACAACCGGATATCATGTGTATCATGCATAGCGATCTACTTTGTTGTGTCTGTTAGCATTAATTAATGTCTACTTCTTGATTATATTTGATATACTTCAGATGGTGAGCATGATTGTGGGGATGGTGCGTATGAGGATTTTTTTCCTTCTCCCATTGGAACACACAGGTATATTTGGGTTTATAATATGGGTTGTTGCCCCAGTTGCTTTTGCTTGGCGATAATGGCAATGCAGTTATCACCATGTTTGCACCGTTCTTCACATGCACATCCCTACGCTCCTTATGTTACTGTTCACCATCACTGTTGATTATTTCTCCTTCTATTGTGTTATCCAATAGGTATTCTCTTACTACATATAAATTTGGAGGACAAAGCATTTATTCTGTTGATATATTAAACCCCAAATTGCTGAGATGTAACGTCTTCTATCTGAATTTGTTTCATAAAATTAATCATTGGTTTAGTTTGATAGATTAAACCCAAATTAGTTTATGGACTGAACTAGAAATAACACAATCACATATTAGTTTTCTTTTTAAATTTCATAGTAGAGATTTATCCGTCGATGACCCACTACACGTGGATGCCACATCCTTTCTTCCTCACCTATCGCATGAATTTTCAATGCCGGTCCAACTATAATAGCAAAGCTCACGATACATCAAGATCGTGCCATAGAGAGAACACGAGAGAGAGAGAGATCAAACACATAGCTACTGGTACATACCCTCAGCCCCGAGGGTGAACTACTCCCTCCTCGTCATGGATAGCGCCGGGATGATGAAGATGGCCACCGGTGATGGGTTCGCCCTCCGGCAGGGTGCCGGAACAGACTCCCGAGAGGTTTTTGGTGGCTACAGAGGCCTGCGGCGGCAGAACTCCTGATCTATCTTGATACTCGATGTTTTTAGGGTACGTAGGCTTATATAGGCGAAAGAAGTCAGTCGGGAGGTGCTCGACGGGCCCACGAGACAGGGGGCCACACACAGTAGGGGGGGGGCGCCCTCCTATCTCGTGGCCTCCTTGATGATCTTCTGACATGAACTCCAAGTCTCCCGGATCATATTCTTCCAAAAAAATCACGCTGCCGAAGGTTTCATTCCGGTTGGACTCCATTTGATATTCCTTTTCCTCGAAATACTGAAACATGTAATAAAATAGCAATATGGGTTGGGCCTCCGGTTAATAGATTAGTCCCAACAGTAATATAAAAGTGTATAATAAAGCCCATAATCATTCAAAACAGATAATAAAATAGCATGAATGCTTCATAAATTATAGATACGTTGGAGACGTATCAGACACACTGACACTCGAGCAGTAGGATCCCTTGAACTGAAGAAACGAATAGGAAGATACATGCAATTTAAGGTAGGCGCACACTAACGTCTCAGTATCAGCACCATAATTTGTGTGTGTTTGTATGAATTTTTTAGTTTGTCTCATGATTGATGCATTCACCTTAGTACAGTATATCTTCTGTTTCATGTGTTTTCTGTGTAAAGGTTGGGTCCCAATGACCAATAAGCAAAGAACAACCTTCTCCAACTGACAGTGTTATTCTCCTAAAAAATTTGCCATTTTGGTATTTGGATGGGGAATAAAGAAGAACATTCAGCATTAGTACTTGACGAGACTTGCCTGGTTGGGGCAAAACAGGATCTGCTATAGTGCATGTTACTTGACTGCTCACTGTACGACTTAAATAAAATCAAGGTCTTTTCCTGATGCAAGAAAATGTTTTCTTGCTGCAATGGTAAGCTATTCTGAATCCAGCTCATAATGTGGCTGCTCATGTTTGGTGCAGACGTAGTGCATGGCAGGGAGATGAAGTGTTGAGAAAACGGACGACGATGTAAAGGGCAGATGATAGGGGATTACTCAATAAGTATGCGGAGCTGCTATAAAGTTTCCTCCTTTCTGTATAGTTATTTCACTATCCACCTAAATGTCATCCCATGTATATGTAGGAAACTAATTTTGTGTTGCTAAATTTTCTGTATATATTTAATATTATTCAGTGTTAAACTAAAAATGATCGAAACAATGTTAGACTTACATGTTGATTCATCATCTGTAGACATTTGGTTACAACGGATAGATATGAGTAGTTTAGCACTATTCTTACTTATATATCAAAATATATTATGATTAGTAGGCTAAATCTACCACACGGGTCGTTAGCTCTGTTACCGTAACATTGCACCATCCTAACACGCGAGGAAAATAATTTCACAAGATTATCATATTAAGTATCTATTCAAAGAGGTATGTGACAATGTCTATGTGCGGGAAGGAGAAATTCACTCGGTAACAACTCCGATGCTACGGCTTGCATGCTGAGAGTTGAGACCTGCTGAACTTACTCCTACTATTGTGTGATGTGTTAACTTACTTTTGTAGTTTCTATATGCCAACATATATCATGCTGTTTCATGGTTAGTAGTATTTCAACATAATTTTTCTATTCATGCATTGAAGCAAAACTGAAGTTAGTTGCTACAGAGCTAGGAGATCTTGGTCTATAATAAAATATATTAATATGGAGGGGTTCCTTTGTCACCTGAGTTGATAAGGTATATAGTACGGAAGTTTTTATATTTCATAATCATATTCTTGATGTACTGTTTAACGTATTTTCTTTTCAGAGATTTTCCCTTCAAATTTTCTTGTGATAGCTAATTGCCTTTCTGTAAAACTCTTTGTGCGGATTAGTTGATATGATCAATGGTCAAACTGTTTGAGTTTCAAAATCATTTTAACATTTCAAATTTGGGGGTTGTATATATACAACCGGATATCATGTGTATCATGCATAGCGATCTACTTTGTTGTGTCTGTTAGCATTAATTAATGTCTACTTCTTGATTATATTTGATATACTTCAGATGGTGAGCATGATTGTGGGGATGGTGCGTATGAGGATTTTTTTCCTTCTCCCATTGGAACACACAGGTATATTTGGGTTTATAATATGGGTTGTTGCCCCAGTTGCTTTTGCTTGGCGATAATGGCAATGCAGTTATCACCATGTTTGCACCGTTCTTCACATGCACATCCCTACGCTCCTTATGTTACTGTTCACCATCACTGTTGATTATTTCTCCTTCTATTGTGTTATCCAATAGGTATTCTCTTACTACATATAAATTTGGAGGACAAAGCATTTATTCTGTTGATATATTAAACCCCAAATTGCTGAGATGTAACGTCTTCTATCTGAATTTGTTTCATAAAATTAATCATTGGTTTAGTTTGATAGATTAAACCCAAATTAGTTTATGGACTGAACTAGAAATAACACAATCACATATTAGTTTTCTTTTTAAATTTCATAGTAGAGATTTATCCGTCGATGACCCACTACACGTGGATGCCACATCCTTTCTTCCTCACCTATCGCATGAATTTTCAATGCCGGTCCACTGCGATCAGGGTGCTGGAGGCTCTTGGGGTTGCAGCTCGCATGCTTGGAGGTAAGTTTTGTAGCCTCCCGTTGCAACGCACGGGCATTTGTGCTAGTAAGAATAAATCCAGTAAATAATTTATTGCGTCAGCATTGCGTCAGGGTGACGTCAGCAGTCAACAGGGACGGTCCAGGTCAAACCTGACCAGTGGGTCCCGCGTGTCAATGTCATTAGACTAACTAATTTTAGTCAGTCCTAATCCTAGGTTAATTAGTAGGGTGGGCCCCACCTGTCATAGACCCAGGGCGTCAAACTAGGGTCAACCTGGTCAAACTAGTCCACTTGCCGGTGTTTAGCCGCAGGCGAGGCCAAACGCGGCGGGGCAGTGCGGGTTTCCTCCTTCGGCGACCAAATGGATGGCGGAGGGCATCCACGTGACGCGGGGATTGAGCCGTGTTGATTGGTGGTGGCGGTGTAGTTCGGGTTCGCCGGAAACAATGCCGGTGACGAGCTGTGTGGCTGCCCGAGTTCGGTCGTTGCTCGAAATGCCGTTACAGGCGATGTCAGGAGCAGCGGGTGCTCGTGTTCGACTTGTGGGGATGTACTGAGTGCAGTGGTAAGCTCGGGTGCAAGCTTGCACGGCCGTGGCCACGGTGGCGACATGGACGGCGGCGAGGAGCGCTCGGCTCCAGTGGTAACACGGTCTAGAGAGAGCAAAAGAGCGCAGGGAGAGAGGGGTTCAGTCCGTGAGCTCACAGCGGTTGCAGCAGTGCAGACGGCGAGCTCGGAGGAGGTCCGAAGCTGTAACATCCCAAATTTTCAATTTGGAATGTTATACAATAGATCATTATTGCACATCATATTTATTGCATTTTGGCTTGATCCTAGAAATTCTACGCAACTCAAGGACCCACGGAGAGAGTTGGGCATTTCGATAATTTCATATTTGAGTTTTCTCAAATTTTGAAAATAGGATCATTTGATTTTATTTATTTTATCTTCAACTATTTCAATTATAAAAATATGAGCGAGGGAATAAAATGACTTTCCCAAAATAAAGAAATATTGAGGATTTAATAATAAAATCAAATAAGATTTTATTTTGGATTTTATTGCTATTTTATTTGAATTTTGGAAAAATGCATGTTTTTCAAAATTGCATTTAGGCCCCAAATAAATGTTCATCTAAACCGGCTTGATTTTAGGAGCCCGGGAAAATTTATTTCGGGATTTTTGGATTCCGTTTAGTATTTCTTTTAATTGTTTTTCTGCGCGTAATGTTTCAAAATAAATGAACTGACCTTCCGGGCTGTGTCCACCTGGGACTCTAGGCCCGGCCGGCCTTATAAGCTAGGGGAGCCGCCCCGCAGCCTGCCCCAAACCCTAGCGCCGCCCGACCCCACCGCCGCCGCCGCTGGAGTTCGCCGCCGCCGCCCGCGCCGCGCCGGCTGACGCCCC
>NC_041383.1:268511753-268519820 GCF_002162155.2 Triticum dicoccoides | reverse complement strand
CCGCCGCCGCCGCCAGCCCGCCGAAGCTCGCCGCCGACCCCGCCGCCCCACCGCCCGAGGTAGGCGCCGCTGCCGCTGGTTTTTCACCGGTTAACCGCCTGTTTTAAAAAAAACCGCGGTTGTTTTTTATATTTTATTAGATCGGTTTTTTCCCAGTTTAGTTATTTAGCGAACGCCCGTTCGTTCGTTCATTTTAATGAACGATTTTTGGTTTTTTTCGCAGACAGCGAACGTTCGTTCGTTGGCCTGTTCGTCAGTTTTTCTTTTTATCGGATTTTCCGCAATTATTTCTGATCGCGATTTCTGATCCGATTTTCGTTCTAGTATAACTTTTCGTTCGTTTATCGGAATCAGGCGATTCAAGCGCCTAGAGTTTCGTCTCGAAACCCGCTTTCCGTTTAACTAACTTAAACAAGTTTATTCTACTGTAAAATTTGACTTAGGTCCAGATTAGTAAACAAAGCTTGTTTCTTTCGCCGTTTGATTTTCGTTGCTTCGTTTGATTTTATTCTTTTTGGAAACCGGAGTTCTTGAGTTGAACTTTCTGGTTAGATCCCTTATTTGAGTTTTACCTGTGCATTAGGTGAGTACTTATTGTATGCTTGTTTGTTTGTGATAGAGTACCCGGAGTGCGCCGCTTGCTACTTCGAATCTCTAGGTTTAGTGGATCATCAGCAAGGCAAGTAACACTTTGATCATACCCCTTTACTACCCAGTTTTATCACATTAGATCAATCCTCAAACAATTGCATGATTAGGTTCTGATTAATATGTGGGTTTTGGGAAGTAGATGAGGTAGTACCTATTACCTGTTGTATTATCAAACCCTTGGGAGTTACTTCTACGTTTGCTTATTATGCCATGCTATGCTAGTAGACATGGATTTGGTGAGTGTATCCATGACAGATGTGAGATTGTTAAATTAATGGTTTATTTAAGGTGGCAAATTTAATACACATCTGGGTGGATTGAGGCACCTGGGTATTCCAGCGATTGCCTGCTGTTTTCCTTATGGACCGCCACCCAGGGTCAAAGGGATCATGAGATTATTCATGCTAGAAACTTTCGTGTGCAGCCACAAGCTACTATGGGCTCTAGCATAGTTGACTAAGTCATGCAAACTGTTATAGTGGTAGACTAGCAGATGTAGGGGATGTAGGTTGGTACTGTCTACCCGATCGTAAGGTGCTAGCGCTTCTGAAAGGCTATGTATCGGTCATCCGTTTCTCAAACACCATGTAGTGCGAGAATCCCAACGGAGGGGATCGAGTCTTGTGGGGAAAAGTGCGCAAACCTCTGCAGAGTGTATAAACTAATCATGGTTAGCCGTGTCCCCGGTTATGGACATCTTGAGTATCTAGTACTTGGATTATCATGTGAATCTCATCATGTTACTTTAATTAATATTGTTGGGTTTTTAATGATGATGCTTAATTGGGATTGAGAGGGTGTCTACGCTCTCAATGTTTAACAACCACCATGATAGTTAAATAAAATTTATTCCTTTGCAGTAGGGAAAAATTGGCTTTATGCAAAAAAAACTGTAACCATAGAGCTTTCCACCAGCCATATATGCATGTAGTATAGCTTTACTCTTTCATTACTCTCTATATGTTACATTGCTAGCATATTCCATGTGCTGACCCGTTTTCGGGCTGCAACGTTAATGTTGCAGACTTTTCAGACGATGAGTAAGGTGCCTTAGGTCGTGGTTCTATACTCAGTGATGCCGTTGGAGTTGATGGACTCACTTTATCTTCCAAGCCTTCCGCTGTTATCGTTATTAGATGGCCTTAAGCCATATTTATTGTAATAAGTTCTCTTTGGAGACATTCGATGTAATAAGTGTGTGATTGCTACTCTGTTATAAATCCTTCAAGTACTGTGCGTGTCGGCACTACTGATCCAGGGATGACACTGATGCACAGAGATCAGACTGTTTGAGGTCTGGTCGCTACAAGATGGTATCAGAGCACACACTGACTGTAGGACACGACCACTAAGCTAAAGCCCTAGATCACTACTCTCTCTTCTCATTTCTGACTCCTCATCTTTTCTACTCTCTTTTAGGATGGCGGATGCAATGAACAAGTTCACGCAAACGGATGAAGAAACACCCTTTGGACGACACCTGAAGGAAGTTACCAAGTACCTGAACATTGGAGTACCAAGCTTCACCGGGACCTACAGCGCCACTTTACCTGAAGAGGAGCGTTGGATCAAGTTCAAGATCCAGGATGGACGTTCATGCCCGTCACTGAGCCCATAGAGTTTTCCTTTGATGCACCGACCTGGAATCTAGGGAAGAGCATGGCAGCCCACATCACCATGGGACGTATTGGAGAAGTTTACCAGAAGGAGCTTAAGGATACTATCTACCAGAATTGTGGGCGCCGAGATGAGCAATGGGAGATGATCAGCACCAGGAAGGACAGATCAATTGCAGCTTTCATCCAGGAGTTAAACCAGCAAATTTGACGCCAGGAGAACGAGATGTGCGCAGGCATGATGGATCTGAAGAAGGCCATGACCAAGATCACGGAACTGGAGGTAGAACTCAAGTCTACATGCGATGGATATGAGGAGGAAATAGCAACGCTAGTAGAGAAGAATGATGATCTAAAGAAGAAGCTAAGAGTGTTTATGGGATTTCCCGCAACTGGAGAAGACGAAGATTGCACTTGTCCAGAGAACTACATCATGATCGACGACAACGACTCGGACCAAGACAATAGCGATGATGACTATGTTGAAGCTGGAGCAGATATCATGGAGTCTTCATCGGAGCAGTTTTTCTAGTTGACCACCATAATAGTAGTAGTATTTCCCCATGTATCTAGTATAGTCTGAGCACTTCTATAATGATAGATAGACCGTTGTATGCCCTTGCTTGTTTGAATGAAGTGTTTTGATTGCAATTTGTCTCATGTGCATATGGGTAGTGTTTTCCCTCTAGACCTCATTCTATTCTGTATTCTCATCTTTTCTAAACCCTCAGATGCCTCCGAGACGTGACAATGGATTTCTTTCCCACCGGAGCTCACTTAGTTAATCCAGTAGCAGAATGCATTGATGCAGATACTAGTCTAGAATCAGAATTAGGGGAACAACAACAACAACAACAACAACAACCCACCACCACCTGTGGATCACTTAACCCGTTTTCTTAGGCTGAATCCGCCGGTGTTCTCCAGTAGCACCGAGCCGATTGTTGTAGACGATTGGCTTCGCAAGACAGCCAGGGAGTTGACCACTGCAAGATGCACAGATGCGGAGAAGGTGCGATTTGCCGCACATCAGCTTGAAGGACCCGCAGCATCATGGTGGGAGAATTTCACAGCCACCTATCCAGTAGACACTGTCACATGGGATCAGTTTCAGCAGGCTTTCCGTACTGCCCATGTTTCAGCAGAAGCAATGGACATGAAGAACTGTGAGTTTCGGAATTTGCGCCAGGGAGGACGTACAGTTGGCTAGTATGTGGATGACTTTAGTAAGCTAGCACGTTATGCCCAGATGACGTTGCTATGGATGCAGCTAAGCAAGAGAAGTTTTTGGAAAGACTGAATGATGAGCTGAGCATGCAGTTGATGGTAGCAAGTTTCAATAACTACCAGGAGTTGGTAGATAGAGCTCTCATGATTGAAAGGAAGCAGCAGCAGATTAGGAACCGCAAGAGGAAGTATGGATAAGGGAAGTACAATTCTGGAGCTCAGCAGAAGCCACGTTTTACCCCGAAATCCAGAGGACAGTTCCAGCATACCCATGGAGGTGGTAGCTCACACAACCATAATGGTTCCAAGAATGGTAACGGGAATGGAGGAAGCAATGGCCGGAATCGTACGAATCCCTCAACACCAACCAAGAGAGATCTGAGACAAGTCACTTGCTATAAGTGTCAGAAGACTGGACATTATGCCAATGAATGTCCTGAAGCCTAGAATGGAAATGGCAATGGAAGCTCTGGGAAGAAGCTAAACCCTTTCAACAGAGGACAGGTGACTCACGTTAGCGTGGAGGAGGTTGAAGCCCAGCCCGATGCAGTAATAGGTAAGTTTTTGCTTAAGTCAATTACTACACTCGTTCTTTTTGATACTGGTGCATCGCATTCATACATATCAAGGGGATTTGTGGATAAGTATAAACTGCCAACCCAATCCCTTAGGTCACCCATGTTAGTAACCTCGCCTCGAGCAGAATATATGGCTAGTCTATGGTGTGACCGGTTACCATTAAGGATTGGTAACTACGTGTTTCCCTCGGACCTAATAGTATTGGAATCACAAGGATTGGACATTATATTAGGCATGGATTGGTTATCGAAGTATGGAGGGAACATTGAATGCGCCAGTAAGAAAATTTTGCTTACAACGCCAGAAGGAAGAAGGATCAAGTATGTATCCCGGCATGTGCCGAAGAGGACTCAAGTAAATTCCTTATCAGGAGTTCTATAGGAGGAAGTACCAGTGGTGAAGGATTTTCCTGATGTATTCCAGAAGAGTTGCCAGGCATGCCACCGGACAGAGACATTGAATTTTTGATTGAGATTTTGCCAGGCACAGGGCCGATATCTAAGAGACCATACAAGATGCATGCAAAAGATTTGGAGGATATTAAGAAGCAGATTAAGGAGTTACTGGATAAAGGCTATATTCGCCCAAGTTCTTCGCCTTGGGGATCGTCAGTTCTTCTAGTGGAGAAGAAGGACGGATCATTAAGGATGGTTGTTGATTATCGATGATTGAATGCAGTAACAATCAAGAACAAGTACCCACTGCTGATGATCAATGATTTGTTTGACCGATTGCAAGGAGCTAAGGTATTTTCCAATTTCGATCAGTGATCAGGATACCATCAGTTGAAGATTCGAGAGCAGGATATACCTAAGACGACTTTTACCACCAGGTACGGGCTATACGAGTATACCGTTATGTCATTTGGTCTGACTAACGCACCTGCCTATTTCATGAACATGATGAACAAGGTATTTATGGAGTTTCTGGATAAGTTCGTCGTGGTGTTCATTGATGATATTTTGGTCTACTCGAAGAACGAAGAGGAGCATAAGGAGCATTTGCGTTTTGGTACTTGAGAAGCTCAGAGAACATCAGTTATATGCCAAGTTCAGCAAATGTGAATTTTGGTTGAAGGAAGTTGGATTCCTCGGACTTGTTATATCCGGAGAAGGAATAGCAGTAGATCCCACCAAAGTTGTCACTGTGACCAATTGGGTAGCACCAACGACAGTTCGAGAGATCTGGAGTTTCCTTGGACTGGCAGGATACTACCGGAGATTCATTGAGAATTTCTCGAAGATTGCGAAGCCCATGACGGAATTGTTGAAGAAGGATACCAAGTTCAAATGGACCGAGGAATGTGAGGCCAGTTTCCAGGAGTTGAAGAAACGTCTAGTTACCTCGCCAGTGTTGATTCTGCCAGATCAAAGCAAGGATTACGAGGTGTATTGCGACGCTTCACGTCGAGGACTTGAAGCAGTGCTTATGCAGGAGGGGAGAGTTGTTTCGTATTCTTCACAACAGCTTAAATGTCATGAGTTGAATTATGCCACACATGATTTGGAGTTAGCAGCCGTGGTGCATGCATTGAAGACTTGGAGACATTTTCTTATCGGAAATCATTGTGAGGTGTACACGGATCACAAGAGTTTGAAGCACATTTTCACGCGGAAGGAGTTGAATCTCAGGCAAAGGAGATGGTTGGAACTCATCAAACATTATGATATGAGGTTGCATTACCACCCAGGAAAGGCTAACATAGTAGCCGACGCGTTGAGCCGTAAGAGCCATGTCAATACACTCATGACCGGAGAGTTACAGAAGGAGTTAGCCGAGGACCTTCATGAGCTATGTTTAGAGATAGTTCCGAGAGGCTATGTAGCAGCATTGGAGATTCAGTCAACTTTGATGGATAAGATCAGAGAAGCTCAGAAGGCCGACAAGGAAATTGCCGCCATAAAGGAGAAGATGAGCAAAGGTAAAGCTAAGGGATTTCGTGAGGATGAGCACGATACCCTATGGTTTGAAGACCGTGTTTATGTGCCTAATGACCCGGAGATCAGGAAGTTGATTCTGCAAGAGGCCCATGATTCACCATATTCGATTCACCCAGGAAATACCAAGATGTATTTAGATTTGAAGGATACCTTCTAGTGGACTAGAATGAAGAAGGATATTGCAGAATATGTAGCAGTTTGTGATGTATGTCAGAGAGTGAAGTCAGAGCATCAGAAGCCAGCAGGATTGTTACAACCATTGCCAATACCCGAATGGAAGTGGGATAAACTAGGCATGGATTTCATTACGGGATTGCTCAGGACTCATTCAGGCTATGACTCGATTTGGGTTGTAGTCGATCGTTTGACGAAGGTAGCTCATTTCATTCCAGTGAAGACCACTTACACTAGTGCTAAGTTGGCAAAGATATACATGACCAGGATCGTATGTCTGCATGGAGTTCCGAGGAGCATTGTATCAGATAGAGGAACCCAGTCTACCTCAAAGTTCTGGAATTAGTTGCACGAAACTTTGGGTACCAGGCTAGAGTTCAGTACAGCCTTTCATCCGCAGACAGATGGACAGACCGAGAGAGTCAATCAGATTTTGGAGGATATGCTGAGAGCTTGTGCGCTAAATTACGGATCTAGTTGGGACGACAATTTGCCATATGCAGAGTTCTCTTACAACAACAGTTATCAATCCAGTTTGAAGATGGCCCCTTTCGAAGCCTTATATGGAAGGAGGTGCAGGACCCCGTTATCGTGGGATGAAGTTGGAGACCGCCAGTTGTTTGGACCGGATTTGATTAAGGAGTCTGAACAGGAAGTGAAGTTGATTCGCGATAGGCTCAAGGTAGCCCAGTCCAGGCAGAAAAGCTATGCAGATTCTAAACGCAAGGAGACTGTTTACAAAGTCGGAGATAGAGTCTATCTTCGTGTATCACCACTTCGAGGAGTTAAGCGCTTTGGAGTTAAGGGAAAGTTAGCGCCATGTTTTGTGGGACCATACAAAGTTTTGGAGCGTATGGGAGAAAGTTGGAATTGCCTGAGGGATTGTTAGGAGTTCACGACGTGTTCCACGTTTCTCAGTTGAAGAAGTGCCACGCAGAGATGGTCGATATACCACTGAGAGATACAGTGCCGCTGGAAGCGATTCAGTTGGACAGTACTTTGACCTATATGGAGAAACCAGTTAAGATTCTTGAGTATGCCAGCCGAGTCACCCGCATCAAGGTTATCAAGTTTTGCAAAGTTCAGTGGAGCCACCACACAGAGGACGAAGCCACCTGGGAGCGAGAGGAAGATCTGCTAAAGGACCACCCTCACCTATTTTCTAGCCAACCCGAATCTCGAGGGCAAGATTCATCTTAAGGGGGGTAGGTTTGTAACATCCCAAAATTTCAATTTGGAATGTTATACAATAGATCATTATTGCACATCATATTTATTGCATTTTGGCTCGATCCTAGAAATTCTACGCAACTCAAGGACCCACGGAGAGAGTTGGGGATTTCGATAATTTCATATTTGAGTTTTCTCAAATTTTCAAAATAGGATCATTTGATTTTATTTATTTTATCTTCAACTATTTAAATTATAAAAATATGAGAGAGGGAATAAAATTACTTTCCTAAAATAAAGAAATATTGAGGATTTAATAATAAAATCAAATAAGATTTTATTTTCTATTTTATTTGAATTTAGGAACAATGCACGTTTTTCAAAATTGCATTTAGGCCCCAAATAAATGTTCATCTAAACCGGCTTGATTTTAGGAGCCGGGGAAAATTTATTTCGGGATTTTTGGAGTCTGTTTATTATTTCTTCTAATTGTTTTTCTCCATGTAATGTTAAAAAAAACGAACCGACCTACCGGATCGTGTCCGCCTAGGACTCTAGGCCCGGCCGGCCTTATAAGCCGGGGGAGCCGCCCCGCAGCCCGCCCCAAACCCTAGCGTCGCCCGACCCCGCCGCCGCCGCCGCCGCGTTCCGCCGTTGCCACCGCCGGAGTTCGCCGCCGCCGCCCGCGCCGTGCCTCCCCCACGCCCCGC
>NC_041383.1:268451747-268511246 GCF_002162155.2 Triticum dicoccoides | reverse complement strand
GCCCCGCTGCCCGCGGTAGCCGCCGCCGCCGCCGGTTTTTCGCCGGTTAACCGCCCATTTTTTTTATTTTATTAGATCTTTTTTTTCGGTTTAGTTATTTAGCGAACGCCCGTTCATTCGTTTTAACGAACAATTTTCGTTTTTTCGCAGACAGCGAATGTTCGTTCGTTAGCCAGTTCGTCAGTTTTTCTTTTTATCGGATTTTCCGCGATTATTTCTGATCGCGATTTCTGATCCGATTTTCGTTCTAGTATAACTTTTCGCTCGTTTATCGGAATCAGGCGATTAAAGCGCCTAGACTTTCGTCTCGAAACCCTCTTTCCATTTAACCAACTTAAACAAGTTTTTGCTACTGTAAATTTTGACTTAGGTCCAGCTTAGTAAACAAAGCTTGTTTCTTTCGCCATTTGATTTTCGTTGCTTCGTTTGATTTGATTATTTTTGCAAAACAGAGTTCTTAAGTGGAACTTTTTGGTTAGATCTCTTCTTTGAGTTTTACCTATGCATTAGGTGAGTACTTATTGTATGCTTGTTTGTTCGCGATAGAGTACCCGGAGTGCGCCGCTTGCTACTTCGAATCTCTAGGTTTCGCAGATCATCAGCAAGGCAAGTAACACTTTGATCATACCCCTTTACTACCGAGATTTATCGCATTAGATCAATCCTCAAAAAATTGCATGATTAGGATCTGATTAATATGTGGGTTTTGGGAAGTAGATGAGGTAGTACCTATTACCTGTTGTATTATCAAACCCTTGGGAGTTACTTCTATGTTTGCTTATTATGCCATGCTATGCTAGTAGACGTGGATTGGGTGAGTGTATCCATGACAGATGTGAGATTGTTAAATTAATGCTTTATTTAAGGTGGCAACTTTAATACACATCTGGGTGGATTGAGGCACCTGGGTATTCCAGCGATTGCCTGCTGTTTTCTTTATGGACCGCCACCTAGGCTCAAAGGGATCATGAGATTATTCATGCTAGAAACTTCCATGTGCAGCCACAAGCTACTATGAGCTCTAGCATAGTTGACTAAGTCGTGTGAACTGTTACAGTGGTAGATTAGCAGATGTAGGGGATGTAGGTTGGTACTGTCTACCCGATCGTAAGGTGCTAGCGCTTCTGAAAGACTATGTCTCGGTCATCTCTTTCTCAAACACCATGTAGTGCGAGAATCCCAATGGAGGAGATCGAGTCTTCTGGGGAAACGTGCGCAAACCTCTGCAGAGTGTATAAACTAATCATGGTTAGCCGTGTCCCCGGTTATGGACATCTTGAGTATCTAGTACTTGGATTATCATGTGAATCTCATCATGTTACTTTAATTAATATTGTTGGGTTTTTAATGATGATGCTTAATTGGGATTGTGAGCATGTCTACGCTCTCAATGTTTAACAACCACCATGATAGTTAAATAAAATTTATTCCTTTGCAGTAGGGAAAAATTGGCTTTATGCAAAAAAAACTGTAACCATAGAGCTTTCCACCAGCCATATATGCATGTAGTATATCTTTACTCTTTCATTACTCTCTATGTGTTACATTGCCAGCATATTCCATGTGCTGACCCGTTTTCGGGCTGCAACGTTCATGTTGCAGACTTTTCAGACAACGAGTAAGGTGCCTTAGGTCGTGGTTCTATACTCAGTGATGCCGTTGGAGTTGATGGACTCACTTTATCTTCCAAGCCTTCTGATGTTATCATTATTAGATGGCCTTAAGACATATTTATTGTAATAAGTTCTCTTTGGAGACATCCGATGTAATAAGTGCGTGATTGCTACTCTGTTATAAATCCTTCAAGTATTGTGCGTGTCAGCATTACTGATCCAGGGATGAAACTGATGCACAGAGATCAGACTGTTTGAGGTCTGGTCGCTACAAGATGGTATCAGAGCACATGCTCACTGTAGGACATGACCACTAAGCTAAAGCCCTAGATCACTACTCTTTCTTCTCATTTCAAACTCCTCATCTTTTCTACTCTCTTTCAGGTTTGCGGATGCAAGGAACAAGTTCACACAACCGGATGAAGAAACACCCTTTGGACGACACCTAAAGGAAGTTACCAAGTACCTGAACATCGGAGTACCAAGCTTCACCGGGACCTACAATGCCACTTTACCTGAAGAGGAGCACTGGATGATTCAAGTTCAAGTTCTAGGAAGGACGTTCATGCCCGTCACTGAGCCCATAGAGTTTTCCTTTGATGCACCGACCTGGAATCTAGGAAAGAGCATGGCAGCCCACATCACAATGGGACATATCGGAGAAGTTTACCACAAGGATCTTAAGGATACTATCTACCAGATTTGTGGGCACCGAGATGAGCAATGGGAGATAATCAGCACCATGAAGGACAGATCAATTGCAGCTTTCATCCAGGAGTTAAACCAGCACATTTGACGCCAGGAGAACCAGATGTGCGCAGGCATGATGGATCTGAAGAAGGCCATGACCAAGATCACGGAACTGGAGGAAGAACTCAAGTCTACATGCTATGGATATGTGGAGGAAATAGCAACGCTAGTAGAGAAGAATGATGATCTAAAGAAGAAGCTAAGAGTGTTTATGGGATTTCCCGCAACTGGAGAAGACGAAGATTGCACTTGTCTAGAGAACTACATCATCATCGACGACACCAACTCGGACCCAGACGATACCGATGATGACTATGTTGAAGCTGGAGCAGATATCATGGAGTCTTCATCGGAGCAGTTTTTCTAGTTGACCACCATAACAGTAGTAGTATTTCCCCATGTATCTAGTATAGTCTGAGCACTTTTGTAACGATAGATAGACCGTTGTATGCCCTTGCTTGTTTGAATGAAGTGTTTTGATTGCAATTTGTCTCATGTGCATATGGGTAGTGTTTTCCCTCTAGACCTCATTCTATTCTGTATTCTCATCTTTTCTAAACCCTCAGATGCCTCCGAGACGTGACAATGGATTTGCTTTCCCAGCGGAGCTCACTTAGTTGATCCAGCAGCAGAATGCATTGATGCAGATACTAGTCCAAAATCAGAATTAGGGGATCAACAACAATAACCCACCACCACCACCACCTGTGGGTCACTTAACCCGTTTTCTTAGGCTGAATCCGCCGGTGTTCTCCAGTAGCACCGAGCCGATTATTGTAGATGATTGGCCGCACATCAGCTTGAAGGACCCGCAGCATCACAGTGGGAGAATTTCACAGCCACCTATCCAGTAGACACTGTCACATGGGTTCAGATTCAGTAGGCTTTCCATACTGCCCATGTTTCAACATGAGCAATGGCCATGAAGAAGCGTGAGTTTCGTAATTTGCGCCAGGGAGGACATACAGTTGGCCAGTATGTGGATGACTTTAGGAATCTAGCACTTTATGCCCAGATGACGTTGCTACGGATGCAGCTAAGCAAGAGAAGTTTTTGGAAAGACTGAATGATGAGCTGAGCATGCAGTTGATGGTAGCAAGTTTCAATAACTACCAGGAGTTGGTAGATAGAGCTCTCATGATTGAAAGGAAGCAGCAGCAGATTAGGAACCGCAAGAGGAAGTATGGATAAGGGAAGTACAATTCTGGAGCTCAGCAGAAGCCACATTTTACCCCGAAATCCAGAGGACAGTTCCAGCATACCCATGGAGGTGGTAGCTCACACAACCATAATGGTTCCAAGAATGGTAACAGGAATGGAGGAAGCAATGGCCAAAACCGTACCAATCCCTCAACACCAGCCAAGAGAGATCTGAGCCAAGTCACTTGCTATAAGTGTCAGAAGACTGGACATTATGCCAATGAATGTCCTGAAGCCTAGAATGGAAATGGCAATGGAAGCTCTGGGAAGAAGCCAAACCATTTCAACAGAGGACAGGTGAACCACGTTAGCATGGAGGAGGTAAGTTTTTGGTTAAGTCAATTACTGCACTCGTTCTTTTTGATACTGGTGCATCACCTTCATATATATCAAGGGGATTTGTGGATAAGTATAAACTGCCAACCCAAGCCCTTATGTCACCCATGTTAGTAACCTCGCCTGGAGCAGAATATATGGCTAGTCTATGGTGTGATCGGTTACCATTAAGGATTGGTAACTACGTGTTTCCCTCAGACCTAATAGTATTGGAATCACAAGGATTGGACGTGATATTAGGCATGGATTGGTTATCGAAGTATGGAGGGAACATTGAATGTGCCAGTACGACGATTTTGCTTACAATGCCAAAAGGAAGAAGGATCAAGTATGTATCCCGGCATGTGCTGAAGAGGACTCAAGTAAATTCCTTATCAGGAGTTGTGCAGGAGGAAGTACCAGAAACCATCGATACATAAAATAGATCGGGAGTTCCGCCGCCGTAAGCCTCTGTAGCCACCAAAAACCTCTCGAGAGCCTGTTCCGGCACCCTGCCGGATGGGGATCCCTCACCGGTAGCCATCTTCATCATTCCGGCGCTATCCATGACGAGGAGGGAGTAGTTCACCCTCGGGGCTGAGGGTATGTACCAGTAGCTATGTGTTTGATCTCTCTCTCTCTCGTGTTCTCTCTATGGCACGATCTTGATGTATCACGAGCTTTGCTATTATAGTTGGATCTTATGATGTTTCTCCCCCTCTACTCTCTTGTAATGGATTGAGTTTTCCCTTTGAAGTTATCTTGTCGGATTGAGTCTTTAAGGATTTGAGAACACTTGATGTATGTCTTGCCGTGTTTATCTGTGGTGACAATGGGATATCACGTGCCACTTGATGTATGTTTTGGTGATCAACTTGCGGGTTCCGCCCATGAACCTATGCATAGGGGTTGGCACACGTTTTCGTCTTGACTCTCCGGTAGAAACTTTGGGGCACTCTTTGAAGTACTTTGTGTTGGTTGGATGAATCTAAGATTGTGTGATGCATATCGTATAATCATGCCCACGGATACTTGAGGTTACAATGGAGTATCTAGGTGACATTAGGGTTTTGGTTGATTTGTATACTCTTGAATAGATTGATCTGAAAGAATAACTTTGAGGTGGTTTCGTACCCTACCATGATCCCTTCGTTTGTTCTCCGCTATTAGTGGCTTTGGAGTGACTCTTTGTTGCATGTTGAGGGATTGTTATATGATCTATCTATGTTATTATTGTTGAGAGAACTTGCACTAGTGAAATTATGAACCATGGGCCTTGTTTCCTAGCATTGCAATACCGTCCACGCTCACTTTATCATTAGTTAACTTGCTGTTTTTATTATTTCAGATTACAAAAACCTTAATCTACCATCCATATTGCACTTGTATCACCATCTCTTCGCCGAACTAGTGCACCTATACAATTTACCATTGTATTGGGTGTGTTGGGGACACAAGAGACTCTTTGTTATTTGGTTGCAGGGTTGCTTGAGAGAGACCATCTTCATCCTACGCCTCCTACGGATTGATAAACCTTAGGTCATCCACTTGAGGGAAATTTGCTACTGTCCTACAAACCTGTGCACTTGCAGGCCCAACAACGTCTACAAGAAGAAGGTTGTGTAGTAGACATCAAGCTCTTTTCTGGCGCCATTGCCGGGGAGGTGAGTGCTTGAAGGTATATGTTTAGATCTTGCAATCGAATCTTTTTGTTTCTTGTTTAATCACTAGTTTAGTTTATAAAAGAAAACTACAAAAAAATGGAGTTAAGTTTGTCTCATACGCTTTATCTTTTTAATATCTTTCGTGAGTATAATGGAAAGGAAAATTGTGCTCAAGTGCTAGAAGAAGAATGCATTAAAATTCTTGGTACTAAATCTTTGAATGATGAGCATGATTGCAATGTTGTTAGTATGAACTCTTTGAATATCCATAGTACTAATGATGGTTGCACTAGTTATGATGAAAATGTCTCTTATAAGCATGTTGATTTTTGTGGAGTAGAGCAGGTTTGCATGGACACACCAAATAGAGAAAATAGATATTGCAAGAGGCATAAGTATTTAGAAACTAAAGGGTTGCAAGAAAGGCTAGATAAGAGTGCTGAGAATTTAAGATGTCTTTACCGTTGTGAACTTTGCAATGAACGTGATCATTTACATCTCCAATGCAAATTGTTTCATGATCGAATCGTGTCCAAAAATTGTGATGATTTGATCTCCCTTGCTCATTATAATGAACTTAGTTTGCTTTTGGGTTATGAAGAATTGAAACGTGTAACTAAGCCTATTCCAAAATTTAATCTTGAGCATTTCCTTGATATTGATTTAGAGGAGATTTATTTGTTTTGTGCGGTGAATTGCATTGAAAATCCTTATATTGCCAATCACCTAAAGAAAAGAAAGCAAATAGAAGATTATGAGAATACTAATGAAAGGGAAGAGACTTCCCAATATCCTCCTATTATTTCTTATCATGAATCAGGTAACGAGGAGGAGCTTTCTATTCAACCAATCTCATCAATAAGGAGCTCAAAGAGGAAGGTTGAACCCACACATAATGCGAAGAAGAAAAAGAAAAGAAGGCAACAAAGATACAAAGGTATCCCTCCCAAATGATGTTGCTCCTACTACTCATCATGATGATGATAATTGCTATACTATTGGTGCTATCCATATTTTTAATGATGAGAGTGATTATGCTTATGATATGAAAGGGCCCAAGCTTGGGGAAGCTATGTTTGATGAGGATGAAATATTTGAGAATATATTTGCTGGAATTAATGTTTGTCCCAAGCTTGGGGATGCTATGTTTAATGAAGATGATATTTTTAGCATCCCAAGTTTTGATATGCAAAGTTGTTATGATGATAGCATGCCTCTTACCTATGATGATTATATTGATGAAAGTGGGTTTGGAAGAGTGTCAACTTTAGGAAGTAATGATCCCACTATTTTGGAGGATGTTGAATATTATTGTGATGATTATGAATGTTGTTTTGGAGAGGTCATGACTTTATTTAGTGATGAACCCACTATTTCGGAAGAGTTCCCAATTGATTATGAGAACAAAGTTGCTATCTTTGATGATTATTGTGATGACTTGTATGCTATTAAGAATAATGATAACCATGAAACTTGTCATCATGATTTTAGTTTTCAATTGGATTATGCCTCAGATGATAATTATTTTGTTGAGTTTGCTCCCACTATCCCGAATGAGAAGAATTTTGCTTATGTGGAGAGTAGTAAATTTTCTATGCAAGTAGATCATGAGAAGAATGCTTTAGGTGCTGGTTATATTGTTGAATTAATTCATGATGCTACTGGAAATTATTATGAGGGAGAAACATATGCTTGTAGGAATTGTAATAATATCAAGTTTCCTCTATGTGTTGAAAATCTTGAAGTTATGCTTGTTTAGCCTATCTATGCTACTTGATTATTATTCCCATAAGTTGTTTGCTCACAAAATCCCTATGCATAGGAAGAGGGTTAGACTTAAATGTGCTAGTCATATGCTTCATGATGCTCCCGTTATGTTTCAATTCTTATCTTTTATGTGAGCATCAGTGTCATCATCATGCCTAGCTAGAAAGGCATTAAAGAAAAGCGCTTGTTGGGAGACAACCCAATATTTACCCTTACTGTTTTTGTGTGTTCACATGATTATGCTACCATAGTAATCATGTTTTATAGCTTTTGTTTCAATAAAGTGCCAAGTAAGACCTTTAGGATAGCTTACGGTGATAGTTGTGTTGATCCTGCTGAAAATCAGAAACTTTTGCACCCAGTAAATTAGTTTTGTTAATTCACAGAAACGCGCTTATGATCTGATTCTTCTTGCTCTGGATTGGTACACAAATTTATTAAGACTTCCTAATTTGGTAGGACTTGTGGATTTCCATAAGTATACGTTTGATACAGATTACTACAGACTGTTCTGTTTTTGACAGATTCTTTTTTCTATGTGTTGTTTGCTTATTTTGATGAATCTATGGCTAGTATTAAGTGGTATGAACCATAGAAAAGTTGGAATAGTACATATTACACCAATATGAATTTAGAATGAGTTCATTACAGTACCTAAGTGGTGGCTTTATTATACTAACGGAGCTTACGAGTTTTATGTTGAGTTTTGTGTTGTGAAGTTTTCATGTTTTGGGTAAGGATTCGATGGACTATGGAATAAGTAGTGGCGAGAGCCTAAGCTTGGGGATTCCCAAGGAACCCCAAGGTAATATTCAAGGACAACCAAGAGCCTAAGCTTGGGGATGCCCCGGAAGGCATCCCCTCTTTTGTCTTCGTTCATGGGTAACTTTACTTGGAGCTATATTTTTATACACCACATGATATGTGTTTTGCTTGGAGAGTCATTTTATTTTGTTAGTATTTGCTTGATATTATTTAGAATAATGTTTTTCATCTATATTTTCAATAAAAATGTCAAGGATAGCCTTTGCCATGCTTATTTTGCTAGTATACATGTTGCTGTTTGAAAACAAAAAGTTTACCACTGTTGCAAAACTTCCCTAGAAAAGTAAGAGCATGATATAATGTTGAAACTTTTGCACAATGAGCTCTAATAAATCTTCAACAGCGTAGTATTTTTCTCATAATTTTTGGAGTTAGTGAAGTATTGATACTCTTGTATTCTTTACAGACTGTACTGTTTTGGGAGATTGCTGTTATGTTTGCATTGTTTGCATATGTTCGCTTGTTTAATGATTCTATTTGAGGATAGGAGTGTTAAATATGCAGAGGCATTTAGTATGCAATGTTGAATAATAATTTTAGTGATTTGCTACAGTAGAAAATGGTAAGGTTTTGCATTGGTTTATACTGACCTATCTCACGAGTTCTTGTTGAGTTTGGTGTGGATGAAGCTTTTTGATAAAAACAGAAACCATGATATGATAGGAATTAAGGAGACACAAAAGTTCAAGCTTGGGGATGCCCAAGGCACCCCAAGATAATATTTCAAGAAGTCTCAAGTATCTAAGCTTGGGGATGCCCCGTTAGGCATCCCACCTTTCTTCTTCAACAACCATCGGTTAGTATCGGTTGAGCCTAAGTTTTTGCTTCTTCACATGAGTTGTGCTATCCTTGCAATGTCATTTTATTTTGATTTGCTTGCTGTTTGAATACAATACCAAGATCTAAAATTCTTAAATGAGAGAGAGCCTTCATATAGTTACATAATTATTTAGCTACTCATTGATCTTCACTTATATCTTTTTAGAGTAGTTTTTCATTTACTCGTGTGCTTCACTTATATCCTGTGAGTAAATTGTTGAATGAGTTGATTGTCATAAATCTTAAATTATATATGTCTCATTTGCTTATCCCATAGGGAGTAATGACTTCACATCTAGAAGTAGCGGTTGTAAATTTATTGAAGGTTAGCAAGCATTGTATTGGTCATTTGAACAATTCATGAAAGAATATTGAAGGAAGAGAGATTTCACATATAAATATACTATCCTAGACATCTTTTATAATTGTGAGCACTCATTAAGTATGACATGCTAAAGAGTTGATGTCGGACAAGGAAGACACCGTAATGGGTTATGTTTTCTCACATCTCAGTTAAAGTATATTGTCATGGATCATTCGAACATGTTGAGCTTGCCTTTCCCCCTCATGCTAGCCAAATTCTGTGCACCAAGTAGAGATACTACTTGTGCTTCCAAATATCCTTAAACCCAGTTTTGCCATGACAGTCCACCATACCTACATATATGCGGTACTTACCTGCCGTTCCAAGTAAATTTGCATGTGCCAAACTCTAAACCTTCACACAATAATCTGTTTTGTATGCCCGAATCGCTCATGTAGCGACTAGGGGCTGTCAGTATCTTCCATGCTATGTGGGTTATTCTCAAGATGAGTGGACTCCGCTCATCATTCACGAGAAACATGGCTGGTAACCAGGATGCCCAGTCCCATGATCAAAAGATCAAAATCAAATCGAAAATAATTGCAAACAAAACTCCCCCAGGTTTGATGTTAGTTGGAGGCACCCGTTGTTTTGGGCAAGCCATGGATTGATGATTGTTGGTGGAGGGGGAGTAAAAACTTTTACCATTTTGTTTGGGAACTGCCTATAATGTATGTAGTATGGAAGATATTGGGAACTCTTGGTTGTTATGTTGACAATGAGATCATGCCTCTCAAAATTATTTATCTCTATTTCAAAACTGAGCTCTAGCACCTCTGCAAATCTGTCGGTGGGAAACGACACCTATGGGACCACTGGAATCCCTAATACGGTTGCGGGGAGCGCGGATCGTGAGAAGAGCGGGACTAGCAGACAACACAAAGGGGAATTACCCACGTTCAAGCCACAAAGATGCGTAAAACCCAACGAACCTTCTTTGGTGGATGTATTTACTGTTCTTGAGCTCTTGAACTAGCTATGGGTGCTGCTAGGTTCAAAAGAGTCGAATCCTTCTCCAGTGCGCCATGGGACACCTTTTATAGGCGAAAGGGGTTGCCACAGTGGCACACAGGAGGTGGAAAGTGCTACAGTGTTGTGAGCTTATCGCTGGTATTACAGGACAAAGCGCATTTAAAGCGAGGCTTAGGTGTCCCTTCACTTTATCGGGGATGGGAGCGAGGCCCGTCCCGTCCGTCACCGCTCCTCCTTGCTTTGACACGTGCACTGGCCAGCGATGCATGCGGTGCCATGTAGGCAGGCAGGCAGCTGAGGTTGTGCGGTGGTGGAGCCTCTACGAAGGGCTGCATGTTGCCATGCAGGTGCCTGCCCAGCTGGTTGGGTCAGCAGCTGCATGCGAACGGCGGCGGACACTTGGCTGGCGTGGGCCTGGCAGTGGCACTGCTGGCGCGTTTGGTGAGGGTCTTGTCGGGTGGCCCGGCAAGGGTCTTGTCGGGTGGCCCGGCAAGGGTCTTGCCATGGCGCGCTGGCGTCCCCGGCAAGGATTTTGCTGGGGGTCTTGTGGGTTTCTTTGGTGAGGATCTTGGTGAGGATTGTTGCCTTCCTATCCTCATTTGATCTTGACTATTCTTTGTCTTCACAAAGATCTGCATGCCACCACGGAGGTGCCTCCCGAGCCCTGTCCTAATGCGTTTGTCTAGCATTGGTGGGCTCAAAGGTGGCTCGCTCGGCTGGTCGGGGCGAGCTGTCCCGACAAGGGGTCTTGCCGGGGCTGCCCCCGGCAAGGGTCTTGCCGGGGAAACCTCCTTCGTCCATCCAATCCTTGTGGCGTTGGTCCTTGTTGTTGCTTTGTTTGTCCCGTGCCTTCGGCTTCTCTCCGGCTTCCCTTTCCTACCCTGTTATGTGCGGCCGTGGCGGGTGGCTCTGACTGCCCGTGCACAAGTAAAGGGGTCAAAAGCAGATCCCCTACTTTTGTACACCGACAGGAGCCCCGGGACTGGGCTATACATAAGCGTAGCAGGTTGTTGGGCCAGGCCCAGAATGGTGCGCGGGCAGTTGGGGCAGATTTTTACGGCGGTAACTGTTCCGTCCGCTGCGCTTCCCCATGACCCGCGTTGAACGCGCGACGTGGGGGTAGTGCGCACGCATGACGGAACATGCTGGCGTCATCCCGTGGTGGACAGTAAAGAGGCGGCTTTTGTGTCTCTTCGAGAACGCAGGGCCGCTGCTCATTTACTGCCCTCGCTTGGGAACCGTCGCTCCACGCGTCCCACTGCACCTATCCCTTGAGCCACTTTCGCTGCATGCGTGATGTAGGGCGAATGAAAGGCGCGCGGGATGTGGGAAGTCGTGCACGTGGGTGGGTCGATTCCCACGCGCCTTCAATGTAGCGGGGTGGGCGATCAACGCCATGCTTGCTGTCACTCCAACGGGCTGGATTGGCCGAGAGGGGGCGGCCGAGCCTCGCACCTGCCCCTTTATAAAGAGGGGAGCGGGAGGAACGGTGCCTCTCAATGCTTCGCTGTCTGCCTCTCCCCATTCTTGCTTCCTCCTTTCTTCTGCCATGGCGAGGGGGCGTGGCGACGCTTCATCAGTGGCGGCGAGGGTCTCGGCTCGACAACTCATCACCCCTCCCCAAGAGCTCGCAGCGGCGGAGCCGCGAGAGGGAGGGGGAGGGGGCGAGGTCGAGGCCGTCGTGGCGCTCGAGGGAGAGGACGGGGTGGCAGATCAGCCTCGCCTCCACCAGCGGCCCCTCCTCCGATGGAGGGCCACGTCGGGGACAACCTTTGCGAGTTCTTCGTCAGGTTGCGCCAGCCACCACGTTATCATCTTCGCCTCCCGACTCCATTTGTGCGGGAGATGGAGCTGGACCCGCCACAAACGTTGCGGCTGCATATGAGTGGTTGCGGGAACAGCGGCACATGGGCCGACATCGAGTTCCCCACCCCTCACGTCATGTATCTCTACCGAGGGTGGAAGACCTTCACCCGCGTCCACAACTTGACGGTGGGGCTCACTCTCTTCTTCAAATTAATGGAGAACGGCCTGCTTTCTGTCAAGTTCTTTGGAGATCTTGGAACTCGCCTGAAGTGCTGCGTGGAGAGCTCCTCCGACGACATGAGCACTTCCTCGAGCGGGAGTGACGAGGAGGACAGCGAGGCAGATGACGGGGACGAGTCCGACTAGGCGTAGGACGCCCCGTGCCTAGGCAGATGCGGCAGCAGCAGCATCTGCACCTGGCCATTCCTCCGGCGGAACCCGCCAGGGGAGGGGCCATCTCCTTGGACTTCTCAGGGCCGCCTCCTTGGGCGGCTGGCGTAGGGAAGTCCGGGAAGGCGAAGAAGGCGGATGGCGGGCCATCAAGTCGGAGTACGCAGGCACCAACGTCTTCATTGATGGACCACTGCCTCATCTTCCAGCTTTTTTCCCGGTGCGGCCACCGCCAACCCTGTCCTAGGCGACCACCGGCATGTTATCTTGGTGTCTTCTGCCACCCGTAGCTTGCCTAGGAGCCCCTTTTGCCCTTCTGCTTTCTTGCTCCATTTCCTGAGAAGAGGGACAAGAAAGGGATTACGGGCACCTTATCTATTTTTAGTCTTGTAAGCCTTCGGGCCTTTGTTAGCTTTATAACTTGTAATCACCTTGCTCATGTTTTTTATTTCGTATGAACTATACCTATACGGGATGTTTTTTTAATGAAAAAGGGATGTTTGCCGGGTTTTTCGTTCGTAGGTGGAACCCACGACAAGGAGTGAATCCTCGTTACCTTTAAGATAAACGTTTTTCCCACGGCAACAGGCCTTGCCGTCCCCCCACTTCACTCGACCTTTCTCACGCCCTTGGCGGAGGCAGAGATGAGGTGGGGTTAGGCTCCTCATTTCATTTCCTTGCTGCCATGACTATGACCAAACTCGGCCCCAAGAGATGAGTCCTAGGGTCCGGAATGAGGGGAGCACGGTAGCCTAAGGATAAAACGAGGTTTCGCATACCTCAGTCCATAACGAAACGCATGATGGAGGATAGAATACTTATCTGGATCTGCATCCCCCGACATCCTTGGCTTGCCGCGGATGGATACTTGCTCTTGTAGCCCCCGGCAACTTTGGCTTACCGGGGCTCGGACACCGGTCCGTCCCCTTTCTTCCAAAGCAGTTCGACAAGAATACTCATGTGTCCTGTGAACCAAAGAAGACAGAGAAGAACAGAGAGACGCGCACTCAACCTCTAAGCTAGGGGTTAGGCTCCGCTAAGCACAATCAACCCTAACCAAGGAAGAGACTCAACCTAGCATGCATGCTATAACTTAGGGCACTAGCGCTTTGTTTATTTATGCTCAGGGTCTGCGCCTGGCTTTGTACAAAGGGTTACATGCCTTGCCGGCAAGGCTTGTACAAAAGGGTGGCTTGCCGGGAGGCCCGGTAGCCATGTCTTATGGGTAAAACTTGCGGAGATGCTCGATGTTCCAAGAGTTGCTCACTGGAATGGCATCTTCGGTCTCCAGCCGGACTACGCTGGGCCTAGTGACTCGTGTTACCCAATAAGGGCCTTCCCACTTCGGCGTCAACTTGTTAGGAATTCTTGGACGACTGAACGTGCCAAAGAACAAGGTCGCCTTCCTCAAAGCTCCAGGCATGAACCTTGCGGCTATGGTAGTGGATTAAGGCTTGCTAGTAGCACGCTGCTCTCACAGCCGCCCGGAGACGATCTTCCTCAAGGAGCGTTGTGTCATCTTGCCGCAATCGCTCTTGCTCAAGCTCATCATAAGCGAGCACTCGAGGTGACCCGTATATGAGTTCCGTGGGGAGAACTGCTTCTGCCCCATAAACCAGGGCAAAGGGTGTCTGGCCGGTGGCTCGATTTGGCGTTGTTCTGATCAACCAAAGAACCGCCGGCAACTCATCAATCCAACGCTTTCCACTCTTGTGCAGCCTATCAAAAGTCTTCGTTCTTAAGCCTCGCAGGACTTCAGCATTTGCTCTCTCCGCTTGGCCGTTGCTCCGTGGATGTGCCACGGAAGCAAAACAGACCCTACTGCCGAGATCCTCATGTCACAGCCCTAGATTAATGCTTGTAGTTAGTGGCATTACCTCCATGCATCATGTTTAATTTTCATGAAATTTGAATTGAGGAATTTTCAAAAGCTTCAGAAAACCTCTAAAAATAACCAACATTTAAATCTCATCAAATGAGTCCAAGAAAATGTTCCTGTTATTCTGTGAAAATATTGGCGTGAGGTAAAATTCAAACCAATATTTTCAGAGTCACAGAAATAATTTATTTTGGGTCTTTGATTTAAATCAATAATATATTTGGGTTGGAATTATTTCTGCTATATAAGAAATAATGTTCAAATATTTTGTAAGTTTGCATGTGACCTTGGACTAGCTCTCTGAGCTCACATAAAAATTTACAGAAAGTTTTAAAATGGTTTAGTTTCGAAACTAAACCAAAACAAAATAACAGAAATAGAAAAACTAAAATAAGAGAGAGAGAGAGATACTCACCTGGGCACTTACCTGGCGCCCACCAAGCCCACCTGGGCCTCACCTGTGCTGGCCCAGCCCACCAGGCCTGGTGCCAGTCATCACCTACCTCTGCCAGTAGGCAGAGGAGGGAGACATCACACGCACGCGCGACGCGCCACGCCTCCTCCCTGCTCGCCTGCCTCACCGAGGCGCCTCGAAGCCCCTCCTCGGCGCCGCTCTGGACCCCCTGACCTCCTCACTCTCCCCTTCGTCTCTCCCTCGTCTCACCCACTATGGTTCTCTCCCCGCAGTCGCCCAAGGACGCCGTCGTCGCGCCGACGAGCACCACCGCAGCCATCGTGCACCCCTCACCTTTCCGCCGAGTCCAGAAGCACCGCCGAAACCTCCCCGTCCTCCCAATCGAGCTACGAGATGCCAGGAGGCCCTGCTTCATCGCCATCGTGGTCATCTTCAACCTCGAGCACCCGAGCCCCTCGCCATCGATTCGCGCCGTCAAGGACGTCCCCGAGCCCACTGACCTACTACGTCGCCTCCCTGTGAGCTCCTGACTCATCTCCCCCTAGCCCTGCTGTATTTTTCTTCCTCTAACCGCGCCAACCGCCGGAGTCGTGAGCTCCTCGCCGCTGGCCTCGATGCTGTCGTGGCCACAGCCGCCGCCGCTTGTGTCCAAGCACTGGAATGTGCTCAGGACCTCCCAAAAAACCCAACGCCACCACCCAAGCCTCCCTACGTGCACCCTAGCCTCGTCCCACTCGAGCCCTTAGCTCCGGCGGCCGCCCAAGTGCTCGCCGTCGGCGAACCAGGCCACCCCGCGACCTTCTGACACCTCCCCTGGATGCGGGAGACCACAAACTTGCCTCCCGTGCCCTCAGTGCGGCCAGCCATGGCCGAAAACGGCCGGCCGGCGATCGCTGCCGCGCCGGATTAGCGCCACCGGTTAGCCGCTGGTTAACTCCACCATTAGCACTAACTAACCCCCCCTCACTGACATTGACAGCGGGCCCCACGACGGGTCAAAGCTGAGTCAACGCGGGGTTAACCCGTAGTTTATCACTGTCTCAATGACATGCTGGTCCCACGCGTCAGGTTTGACCGTGTTGACTTGCTGACGTCATTGTGACGTCATGCTGACACAGTGAACTATTTTCTGGAATTAGTTTAATTCTAAATAATACAGGAAATTCCAGAAAATTGTATAAACTGCTAAAAATCATAGAGTTTCAACCGTAGCTCCAAATCAAACAAATTATATATGAAAAATGATCAGAAAAATCCAAAGAGTCTATTTATGGCATTTTCATGCATGTTTGAGCAACCTAAAGCTACTGTATATGACAAATTGAATTAATGGCATTTGAAATGTCATATATGGAGTTTGAATTTGAATCTTAGATTCAAACCAACTCCATTTAACATGCTGCTAGTTGCATTAGCTCAAACCACAGCATATTGCCATGTCATGATCATGCATCATATTGTGCATTGCATTGATTGTGTTCTTCCTTGTTTGCCGGTGTTTGTCCCCTCTCGATAGACGTGGTTTCGATGATGCGATCGATGACACCGATGAAGAACTATACTATCTTCAGAAGTGCTAGGCAAGCAAAACCCCCTTGTTCATTCCGATACAATCCCACTCTCTCGCTCCTGCTCTCTTTTACAGCATTAGGACAACAACGATTCAATTGTTACATGCTGCGGTAGTTGAACCCCTTTCCTCTGCATGACCTGTCATTGCCACAGTAAATGTGCCTACTCATTCATGCTTGTTGTCATGCCTGCTACTGCTTAGAGTTGAGTCAGGTCTGATTCACCGGGGATGAATTGGAATGTGGTGAACATGTCCTACTGTGTGAGAGCTAAGTGTGTGAACACGATTTCGTAAAGGTAGCGATGAGAGGCCATGTAGGAGTACATGCTGGGTTGTCTCATTGCAGCCGTCCTCAGGAACTGAGTTCTGTGTTTGTGATCCATGAACAGTTACTACCACACATTGGAATGCTTAAGTGCCCCTCTCAACTTATTAATCAACCCGATCTCTGTCCAGGAGTTGCAACTAGTTTCTAGTGTTTGTAGGTAGTGTTAGTAGTCTACCAAGTGGCACCCGGTACAGGTGGGCTTGGGACAGACTAGGCACAGTGGCACGGTGTACCAAGTGGCACCCGGATGGTGGGCTTGGGAACCCTGCTCACATCGTTTGGAGCCGTGAGCGACACCCCATCCGGATCTCCTTGCGGATGGAACCCGAATAAGCGATAAACCTGGAGTAGAGACTTGTGTGGTTAGTCAGGTCGTGGCCGACTCCCTCGCCAAGCTTCCGCTTGAAGGTTGCCGAGATACACGTCGTGTACATGGCGGTAAGTGGCGAGAGCGTGTGTGAATAAGTACACCCCTGCAGGGTTAATATGATCTATTCGAATAGCCGTGTCTGCGAAAAAGGACTTCTGGGTTGCCTGTACAGTTCATAGACAAGTGAAAGTGGATACTCTAAAATGCGCAAGATAAGTGTGAGTGCTATGGATGGCGTTCTCGTAGGGAGACGGGAGTGGATCCATAGTGGTGTATTGATATGGTGAATATGTGGACTCGTGTGCGCCACCTCAAAAGAGTTACTTGCAGTCGTAGTTCAGGATAGCCACCGAGTCAAAGCTGGCTTGTTGCAGTCAAACTCCACCACCCCCCTTTGTTGATAATGATGCATATGTAGTTAGTTCTAATGTAAGTCTTGCTGGGTACATTTGTACTCACGTTTGCCTATTTTATGTTTTTGCAGAGAGACTTCCGTCTCACTAGTAGTTCCGCGTGGACTTCGACGTTTAGCTTGTTACCTCAGCTACGATCTTGTGCCCTCGGCAGGATCTGCTAGATAGTCGGGCTTCTCAGCCTTTTTCATTTGTAGATGTCTATACTCAGACATGTTAAGCTTCTGCTTGTGCTTTGACTTGTATGCTCTGAGTGTTGGGTCATGAGACCCATGTTTGTAATATCTCGCTCCTCGGAGCCTATTGAATAAATACTTGAGTTGTAGAGTCATGTTGTGATGCCATGTTGTATTTGCACATATCAAGCATATTGTGTGTATGTTATTGAAATGCTTGGTATGTGTGGGATCTGACTATCTAGTTGTTTATCCTTAGTAGCCTCTCTTACCGGGAAATGTCTCCTAGTGCTTCCACTGAGCCATGGTAGCTTGCTACTGCTCCGGAACACTTAGGCTGGCCGGCATGTGTCCTTCTTCGTTCCTGTGTCTGTCCCTTCGGGGAAATGTCACGGGATGAATACCGGAGTCCTGTTAGCCCGCTACAGCCCGGTTCACCAGAGTCCTGCTAGCCCAGTGCTACAGCCTGGATTCACTCGCTGATGACCGACACATTCAATGCTGGGTCATGGATGCCTGTCCCTGTAAGTTTGTGCCACTTTGGGTTTACGACTAGCCATGTCAGCCCGGGCTCCTTATCATATGGATGCTAGCAACACTATCATATATGTATGCCAAAAGGCGCAAATGGTCCCGGGCAAAGGTAAGGCGACACCCGTGGGAATACCGTGCGTGAGGCCCCAAAGTGATATGAGGTGTCACATGCTAGATCGATGTGGAATTGAGTCGGGGTCCTGACACCTTAATGTATTGCGTTAAGGCGTGGCTTGTGAACTGTGTGCTGTTATTAGTGATGATCTTGTTGGGCACCCCAAAATGGCACACTAGTCCCTTGAAGAACTTGATGGCTGACTGCGCTGTCACCTTCCTCACTGCTTCCACCTCTGGCCACTTTGTGAACTTGTCGATCGCGACGTACAAGTACTCAAAGCCCCTGACAGCACGGGGGAAAGGGCCCAATATGTTGAGCCCGTAGATCGAGAAGGGCCAGGAGAGAGGGATAGTTTGAAGAGCTTGAGCTGGTGGATGTAGCTTCCTCAAATGGAACTGGCATGCTTCACACCTGGTTATTAGTGCCGTCGCATCCTGAAGGGCGGTGGGCCAGAAGAAACCTTGCCGGAAAGCCTTGCCGGCAAGGGCCCTCGACCCTATGTGGGAGCCACATATGCCTCCATGTATCTCTGCCAATAGCTTTAGTCCTTCCTCCCGGGAGATGCACTTCAATTTCACCCCATTGGGTCTTTTTCTGTACAATACGTTATCAATGAATTGGTACAGAGCGGACCGGCGGGCTACTCTTTCTACCTCTTCCTGCTCCTCAGGAAGCTCTCCTTTTTGAAGGAATTGGACGGTGTGCTGCGCCCATGCCGGAGCCCGTGGCTCGACGACAAGGACCAAAGGCATCTCTTCTACCACGGGAGCGGCCGCCTCCACGGCCATGACCTGAGGTCCTGCCGGAGTCCGTTGTCCCACGGCAGGATCGGCATCAACGGCAACATCTTCGCCGGCGGCTCCGGGGAGCTCGGTGGGGAAATACTTGCCGGAGACTAGCTTCCTCCGCTTGCTCTGCCCGGGCGACGGCTCAACGGATGGTTGAGTTAACTGAAGCACAAAAGTACCTTGTTCCACAGGTAGCTTGAGGGTAGCGCGCTTTGACAGGTGGTCGGCAATGTCATTCTCTGTCCGAGGGACAGGCTCCGCTTGTATACCATCAAAGCGCTCCTCCAGTGTCCTCACCTCATCTACGTAAGCTTCCATCAACGAGCTTTTATAATCTTTGTTGATTTTCCTGACGACGAGCAGTGAGTCGCCCCTTACGATGAGCTTTTTAACTCCGAGGTCTGCCGCGATCCTGAGACCGGCGAGCAAACCCTCGTACTCGGCGGTGTTGTTGGTTGACATCTCCCGGGGGAAGTGCATCTGGATGACATACTTGAGGTTCTCTTCGGTGGGTGCGACAAGCAGCACACCAGCACAGACGCCTTGCAGCGAGAAGGCACCATCAAAGTACATGATCTAGTTGCGGATCATTTCCTTGCCGGGGAGAGTGGTCTCCTGCACCTCTTCGTCAGGCGTCGAGGTCCATTCTGCAACAAACTCCGCCAAGACTCTGCTCTAGAGTGTCGAGGTACTTTCAAACTTTAGACCAAAACTTGACAGCTCCAGGGCCCATTCCACGATCCTTCCTGTTGCATCTGGGTTATGCAGTATCCGTTGCAACGGAAGGCAAGTAACCACGGTGATCTCGTGTTCTTGGAAGTAGTGGCGCAGCTTCCTCGAGGCCATAAGAAGGCCGAAGAGCAATTTTTGCAAACCTGAATACCTCAACCTAGCTCCCTGCAAGAGGGAGCTGACGAAGTAAACTGGGTGCTGCACCATCTTCTTCCTTTGCGCCACTTCACCTGGCCGGGCGGGTCCTGCCGTACTGGCGCCAGTCTTGCTAGGACCGAGCCCGACCGGGTACTCAGTCTTGCCGAGACCGAGCCCTGCCGGGGACTCAGTCCTGTCGGGACCGAGCCCTGCCGGGGAGGGTTCCGGCCCGCCAACCGTTGACTCTGCTGCTGCTGCTGTCTCCTCATCGACCTCTCTCTGCGCCACTAGTGCGGTGCTAACCACCTGATTTGGTGCCGCTAGGTAAAGCAGCAACGGTTCTTGTGGTTTGGGCGCAACCAGCACTGGGGTAGAGGAGAGGTATTTCTTCAAATCTTGCAGCGCTACCTCGGCCTCTAGGATCCACTCCACTGGCCCTGCCTTCTACAAGATCTTGAAAAAAGGAAGGGCACGCTCCGCGGACTTGGAGATGAACCGGCTCATGGCTGCGATGCAGCCAGTGAGCCGATGCACGTCCTTGATTTGTTTGGGTGGCTCAATCTGCTCGATGGCCTTGATCTTATCTGGGTTTGCTTCAATCCCGCGCTGGGACACAAAGAACCCGAGAAGCATGCCAGACGGGACACAGAAGACACACTTCTCAGGGTTCAATTTGAGGTTGATCTTGCGCAGGTTTGCAAATGTTTCCTCCAGATCTTGCACAAGGGTTGCTTTGTCCTTGGTTTTGACCACTATGTCATCCATATAAGCTTCCATATTTCTACGTAGCAGGGTCTCAAAACCAATTTGGAATGCCCTTGCAAAGGTTGAGCCAGCACTCTTTAACCAGAAAGGCATCTGTAAGAAGCAATACGTACGACATGGGGTGATGAATGCTGTCTTCTCCTCGTCTTCTTTTGTCATGTAGATCTGGTGGTATCCTGAGTAGGCGTCAAGGAATGATAACAGGTCAAACCCAGCCGTGGAGTCAACAATCTGGTCGATGTGCGGTAAAGGGAAGGGATCCTTTGGACAGGCCTTATTGATGTCTGTGTAATCAATACACAACCTCCACTTCCCATTTGCCTTGCGCACTACTACCGGATTGGCCAACCACGTCGGATGGAGTGCCCCTGTCACCAATCCTGCCGCCTCTAGCTTTCTGATTTCCTCCGTGATGAACTCTTGCCTCTCCAGAGCTTGCTTCCTGACCTTCTGCTTGACGGGCCGCGCATGAGGACAGACAGCAAGGTGGTGCTTGATCACCTCCCTGGGAACGCAGGGGATGTCAGAGGCTTACCATGCAAACACATCGACATTCCCCCGCAGGAAGGTGACGAGCTCGCGTTCCTATTTGTCACCGAGGGTGGAGCTTATGGTAAAAGCTCCGCCCATGCCATCCTCCTTGACGGGCACCTTCTTGGTCTCTGGTGGTGTGGCTCTAGACTTCTTGCTCTTGCCGGCGGAGCTCTCTAGCATGTTCTGAACGGAAGCGCAGCACCCTGAAGAGGTGCACTTGCCGGAGTGGGTGCGAGGGGTCTTGCCGGTCTCCTCGAGGTCTCCATTAGGGATCTACAACCTTTTGACCACAACAAGCGAGATCAAGTTCAGGCCAGCCCCGCCGTCAACCAACATCTTTGTCACCTTGAGGTTGCGGATTGCTGGTGAAACCAACAATGGCAAGCACCCGACCACAGTAGTGCAGTCAGGGTGGTCCTCGGTGTCGAAGATGATGGGCGTGCTAGACCATTTCAGCGGCTTCCGTGCGTCGAACATGGCTCCACCACCGTGATCTCACGCGCCCACTGCTTGAGTTGGCGGTGGGACGTATGCAGTGAGGCACCACCATCGATGCACATGGCCTTTCTGGCTTTTTGAAACTTATGATCGCCGGACTCGTCGTCCTCGTTGAGGGAGTCCTAGATTAGGGGGTATCCGGACAGCTGGACTATATACTTTGGCCGGATTGTTGGACCTTGAAGATACAAGACTCAAGACTTTGCCCTGTGTCCGGATGGTACTCTCCGTTGCATGGAAGACAAGCTTGGTGATCCGGATAATAGATTTCCTTCTTTGTAACTGACTCTGTGTAAACCCTAGCCCCATTCGGTGTCTATATAAACTGGAGGGTTTAGTCCGTAGAGACACAATCATAATCATCATAGGCTAGCTTCTAGGGTTTATCCTCTATGATCTCGTGGTAGATCAACTCTTGTAATGCTCATATCATCAATATCAATCTAGCAGGAAGTAGGGTTTTACCTCCATCAAGAGGGCCCGAACCTGGGTAAAACATCATGTCCCTTGCCTCATGTTATCATTAGCCTTAGATGCATAGATCGGGACCCCCTACCCAAGATCCGCCGGTTTTGACACCGACATTGGTGCTTTCATTGAGAGTTCCTCTGTGTCGTCGCCACAAGGTTTGATGGCTCCTTCAATCACCAACAACAACATGGTCCAGGATGAGACTTTTCTCCCCGGATAGATCTTCGTGTTCGGCGGTTCACACTGCGGGCCAATTCGCTTGGCCATCTGGAGCAGATCAACAATTACGCCCCTGGCCATCAGGTCAGATTCGGAAACTCGAAGTACACGGCCGATATCCATAGAGATTTGATCTTCAATAGATTCGGGCCTACGCCAGGAGCGACGAACAGTCACGATGAGCATGGCTTAGACCTGCTGTCTGACAATACTCGGGATATCGCACCTGCAGGAGCTCTGGACCTAAATCCGGGGCAAATCACGTCGTTAGAGGATGGGTGGATGGAACCCACCCCGGAGGCCGCACACCCATCGGCGGTAGAGCCGAGCACCGGCTTCACCACCAAGGAAGCCTTTGTCATCATACCCCCGGACTCATGTCCGGCTGTAGGTTCCAGTCTGCGCACCCCCGAGCCCGCCGAATCTGGATGGGCTCCGGTAATGGAGTTTACCACTGCAGATATCTTCCAGTAATCGCCCTTTGGCGACATGTTGAACTCATTAAAGTCTCTCTCTTTGTCAGGAGACTCTTGGCCAAACTATGTACGGCTCAAGGGGTAAGAAGGCGACGAAGAAATCCGTTGCCCACCCACCACCCACTTCATAGACAATGTCGACAATGTATTAGACATGCTTGACTTAGACTCCAATGATACCGACGGTATGGACGTCGGCACAGGGGACGATTCAGAACCGCCACCAATGGGGCGCTGGACTGCCACCTCGTCATACGATATATACATGGTGGATATGCCTAAGGAGGACAACGGCGATAAGCTGGAGGATAAATCCCCCGGACAAAAGCCAAAACGACGGCGCAAATGCCGCTCCAAGTCCAGCAACAGTAAAAATAGAGATAAAACGCTAGAAGGATCGACACCCCAGTCAACTCCGAGGGCAACAACAACCATATGGACCCAGCAATGGAGCAGGATGAGCCAGGTCACGCCAAACACAGCCCGGAGCAGACGCCCGATCACAATGATCCCGAGGGACTAACTCATCAAACCGCCCCGGGACAAGAGCACAGTCCGGACGATGATGCATTCATCATCCCGGAAACACGTTTGGAACAAGATAAACTCCACAGAAGGCTTATGGACACTGCGAGAAGTCTAAAGAAGCAGAAGCAAAGGCTCAAGGCCGCACAGGAAACGCTCAATCGCAGATTGAATAAAGTGCTAGACACTAAAGAAAAGTACGGCAACAATCGCCACACAAAGAGCTACCCAAAACGCAAGCTGCTGCCAAAATTCGACGATGAGGCCGTTCCACCGAAGAACAATATGGCCAGGAGGTCGGACAAACCACTTCGTAACCACAATAGAGCAGCTACCGACGCTGCACATGATTTACATGAGCTCCTGGATAAAAAGGCCAGCGCGGCCAGGTCCATCTATGGATCTAAAGGACACGCCCCGGCGTAGGACTATGGCCACCAAAACGATCAGACTGATCGGATATCAGTTCGGAATCAGCACCGAACACAACAACAGCCAACGGCATACCACAACATGTCCAGATACAGAGGGCTGCTCACCCCCTGTGCTTCACTGAAGAGGTGCTGGACCACGAATTTCCACAGGGTTTTAAACCTGTGAACATAGAGGCATATGACGGAACGATAGACCCCGGGGTCTGGATTGAGGATTTTATCCTCCATATCCACATGGCTCGTGGGGACGACCTCCACGCCATCAAATAGATTCCCCTCAACTTGAAGGGACCAGCTCGACATTGGTTGAAAATCCTCCCTGAAAATTCAATCGGAAGTTAGGAGGAACTGGAGGATGCTTTCAGGGCCAATTTTCAAGGCACCTATGTCCGGCCTCCGGATGCAGACGATTTAAGTCACATAATTCAACAGCCCGGAGAGTCCGCCCGAATGCTTTGGAACAGATTCCTCACTAAGAAATATCAAATCGTCGATTGTCCGGATGCCGAAGCCATAGTGGCCTTCAAACACAGCATCTGGGACGAGTGGCTCGCCAGACACCTCGGCCAAGAAAAGCCGAGGACAATGGTAGCCTTAACAAGCCTGAGGGAGTCCTGGATTATGGGGTGTCCGGATAGCCGGACTACCATCATCAGCCGAACTATCATCGGCCGGACTACCATCATCGACCGGACTCCAAGACTATGAAGATACAGGATTGAAGACTTCGTCCCGTGTCCGGATGGGACTTTCCTTGGCGTGGAAGGCAAGCTTGGCGATACGGATATGTAGATCTCCTACCATTGTAACCGACTCTATGTAACCCTAGCCCTCTCCGGTGTCTATATAAACCGGATGGCTCTAGTCCGTAGGACAACCAACATCAACCCTTACAATCATACCATAGGCTAGCTTCTAGGGTTTAGCCTCCTTGATCTCGTGGTAGATCCACTCTTGTAAACATCCACAATATCAATATCAATCAAGCAGGACGTAGGGTTTTACCTCCATCAAGAGGGCCCGAACCTGGGTAAAACATCGTGTCCCTTGTCTCCTGTTACCATCCGCCTAGACGCACAGTTCGGGACCCCCTACCCGAGATCCGCTGGTTTTGACACCGACATTGGTGCTTTCATTGAGAGTTCCTCTGTGTCATCACCGATAGGCTTGATGGCCTCTTCAATCGACAACGACGCCGTCCTGGGTAAGACTTTTCTCCCCGGACAGATCTTCGTATTCGGCGGCTTCGCACTATGGGCCAATTCACTTGGCCATCTGGAGTAGATCGAAAGCTACGCCCCTGGCCGTCAAGTTAGGTTTGGAAGCCAAAAATTCACGGCCGATATCCGCGGGGACTTGATCTTCGATGGATTTGAGCCACAGCCGAGCGTGCCACGCTGTCACGATGGGCACGACCTAACTCTGCCGCCGGACAGCACCTTGGAGGCCGCACACGAATCCGCTCCGGCCCATAGTCCGGAGCCGATCGCACAGATCGAGGACAGATGGCTGGACACCGCCTTGAGAGCTGCAACTTCTACGGTGATGGAGCCGAACACTTATCTTGTCCCGCATAAAGCTCATGACTCCGAGGTGTCGGACTCCCTGCCGGACTCCAAACCTCCTGCGCCCCTGCCAGTCGAATCCGATTGGGCGCCGATCATGGAGTTCACCGCTGCGGACATCTTTCAACACTCATCCTTCGGCGACATCTTAAATTCGCTGAAGCACCTCTCGCTATCCGGAGAGCCCTGGCCAGACTAGGGCCAGGATGGTTGGGACGCGGACGACGAGGAAATTCGGACCCCACCCACCACCCACTACGTAGCCACCGTCGACGATTTAACCGACGTACTCGACTACGACTCCGAAGACATCGACGGTATGGATGACGATGCAGGAGACTATCAAAATCCAGCGCCTACAGGACACTGGAAAACCACCTCGTCATACGACATATACATGGTGGACACCCCAAAAGATGGGGACGGCGAAGAAGCAGCGGAGGCAGATTCCTTAAAGAAGCAGCCCAAGCGCCGACGTCAGCAGCGCCGCTCTAAATCCCGCCACAGCAAGAATGGAGATTCCGGCACAGGAGATAATAACACCCCAGAAAGTGCCAAAGATAACCCCCTCCAGCAAGATTCAGCGCAGGAGGAGGCAGAAGCAAGCCCTCACGAGAGGGCGGCAGACGAAGAGGTCGAGGATGATAATTACATACCTCCCTCCGGAGACGAGGCAAGCCTCGACGACGATGAATTCGTCGTGCCTGAGGATCCCGTCGAACAAGAGCGTTTCAGACGCAGGCTAATGGCCACAACAAATAGTCTAAAGAAAAAGCAGCAACAGCTTCAAGCTGATCAAGACCTGGTGGCCGACAGATGGACCGAGGTCCTCGCGGCCGAAGAGTATGAACTCGAACGCCCCTCCAAAAGCTACCCAAAACGCAAGTTGCTCCCCCGACTAGAGGAGGAAGCATACAAACCGGCATCACCAGCACACAATACGGCAGACCGACCACCTCGTGGCCGGGACAGAGAGGCATGTAAGCCCTCCACCAAAAACGTACCCCGGCACCGCTCAAAAAGCGCGAAGCCACGAGGGAACGCGCCAGACTTGCGGGACATATTGGAGGACAAGGCAAGACAATCCAGATCTATCTATGGATCACGTGGGTGCCCCAAGACCCACGATGAATACCGTCGCACCGGATACAACTACTCCTGCCGGGCCGAACACAGCAGACAACGCTCTCTTGAGCTACGTCGCGACATTGCGCAATACAGAGGCGCCGCACACCCACTATGTTTCACTGATGAAGTAATGGATCATCAAATCCCTGAAGGGTTTAAACCCGTTAACATCGAATCCTACGATGGCACAACAGACCCCGCGGTTTGGATTGAGGGTTATCTCCTTCACATACATATGGCCCGCGGCGACGATCTTCACGCCATCAAATATCTCCCGCTCAAGCTTAAAGGACCAGCTCGGCATTGGCTCAATAGCCTGCCCGCTGAGTCAATTGGATGCTGGGAAGACCTGGAAGCCGCATTCCTCGACAACTTCCAGGGCATGTATGTGCGACCACCGGACGCAGATGACCTAAGCCACATAATCCAGCAGCCAGACGAATCGGCCAGGCAATTCTGGACACGATTCTTAACAAAGAAAAATCAAATCGTCGACTGTCCAAATGCGGAGGCCCTCGGTGCCTTCAAACATAACATCCGCGACGAGTGGCTGGCCCGGCACGTAGGACAGGAGAAGCCGAAATCCATGGCAGCCCTCACATCACTCATGACCCGCTTCTGTGCGGGAGAGGATAGCTGGCTAGATCGCAGCAACAACCTCAGCAAAAATGCTGGCAGTCCGGATACCAAGGACCGCAATGGCGGGTCGCGTCGAAACAAAAACAAGCGCCGCATTAACGGCGACAGCAATGAGGATACGGCAGTCAACGCCGGTTTTCGAGGCTCCAAACCCGGTCAATGGAAGAAGCCATTCAAAAGAACTACTCCGGGCCCGTCCAATTTGGACCGAATACTCGACCGCTCTTGTCAAATACATGGAACCCCCGAAAGGCCAAGTAACCACACAAACAGAGATTGTTGGGTATTCAAGCAGGCAGGCAAATTAATTGCCGAAAACAATGAAAAGGGGCTACACAGCGACGACGAGGAAGAGACCCGGCCGCCGAACAACAGAGGACAGAAGGGATTTCCCCCTCAAGTTCGGACGGTAAATATGATATACGCAACGCATATACCCAAGAGGGAGCGGAAGCGTGCACTAAGGGACGTATATCCGATGGAGCCAGTCGCCCCAAAATTCAACCCATGGTCCTCTTGCCCGATCACTTTCGATCGAAGAGACCACCCGACCAGTATCCGCCATGGCGGATTCGCCGCATTGGTTTTAGACCCAATCGTTGATGGTTTTCACCTCACGAGAGTCCTGATGGACGGCGGCAGTAGCCTGAACCTGCTTTATCAGGATACAGTGCGCAAGATGGGCATAGACCCTTCAAGGATTAAACCTACAAAGACGACCTTCAAAGGCATCATACCAGGTGTTGAGGCCAATTGTACGGGCTCAGTCACACTGGAAGTGGTCTTCGGATCCCCGGATAATTTCCGAAGCAAGGAGTTAATCTTCGATATAGTCCCGTTCCGCAGTGGCTATCACGCTCTGCTCGGATGAACCGCGTTCGCAAAATTCAACGCGGTGCCGCATTATGCATACCTTAAGCTCAAGATGCCAGGTCCTCGCGGAGTCATCACGGTCAATGGAAACACAGAACGCTCCCTCCGAACGGAGGAACATACAGCGGCTCTCGCGGCAGAAGTACATAGCAGTCTTTTAAGGCAATTTCCGAGTCCGGCCGTTAAACGGCCGGACACGGCCAAACGCGCCCAGAGCAACATCAACCAAGACCACCTGGCATGTTCCGAGAACGCGTAGCAATGCGGCCCCAACCCCAGCCCTCGCACAATTGCAAGACAAACTCTCCGCGTACATAATTACGCCCTGGAGATACCATGGGTCTAGGGGAAGGGGCACGACCACAACAAACCCAGAGTGCGGTTCGACCACACCAGGGGCTCCCAAGTGTGTCACTCTTTTCTTTTATTTTTCTCCTTCTTTATACAGGACTCTGTCCGGCGGCAAACTACCGAACTCATGATGCAACAGCCAGGGAGGGACAAAGGCCGCGACGAACACTCAGGTGGTCTCCATTAAGAGCATTAAATTTGTTAAATACACCATTCCACGGCCTACCCCTGGAGGGAGACGCATTTAATTCGTCCAATCTCTTGCTTTCCGCACTATTTGTATCATTTCGCACTCATAGCAAACCTTCTTGAATAAAATGCAGCACTTTCTGCCCATAATTGCATTACTTTATATATATGTTCATTTACGACATGTTGCATCCGTATATTTTGGTATGGCCGAATACACCAGGGGCTTTTGTTCCCCGCATTATGGTGTGATAAGTCCGAGCACTTTCACAAGTGTGGCACCCCGAACTTATAGCATTATATGAATCATGTCTTGGGTCAATAGTTGGGTTTGCCCGGCTCCCATGTTTGGCACCTTACGTTTCTGTTCTATCGGCTAAGGTAGCATTGGGAGAACCACGGCGATTGCGCCCCGGTTGAGCCGGGTTAATGCCTCAGTGGAGAGAGCTAAAACTGACCGTCATGATAAGGCGAGAGACTGGTCGCTGTTCGAGAGGTTTTTTCGGGTCCTTAAAGACCTACGCCGCTTCGAGCGAAGTTCCGGACAATGTACGATGAAAGGCGTGGATAGCGCCCCGAATTCGGTCTTCCGAATACTAGGGGCTTCGCCGAAATTTAAAATTATAGAATTCTATGGCTAAGTGAGAGTGTTCAAGCGTTATAAGTCTGGTTGCCTTGTTCGTTGTGTTGAGCGCCTCCCTAGATGGACCCAACAATGGGAACAAGAGTGCTCAAGTTTATCCCGAACACCCCAGCACTCGCGCCATGGGGGCTGAAGCCGACGACTTGCCATCTCTCAGATTTAACAAACGGCCGCACAGAAGGTAATATTTTAAATTCAACAAGCGTTGCTTAGCGCATATGAACAAAGTTTTCAGCGCACAGGATACTACATAGCGAGTTTACTCAATAATTACATCTCGGGGGCACTCATCCACAATCTTGCGGGCACCCTTCAGGACAGTCTTATAGTACATTTCGGGCGTACGATATTCTTTGCCCGTTGGTGGCGCGTCAGTGATTAGCTTCTCCGCATCCAACTTGCCCCAATGCACCTTTGCGCGGGCAAGGGCCCGACGAGCACCTTCAATACAGGCGGAGCGCTTGATGACCTCCACCCAGGGGCACGCGTCCACCAGCCGCCGCACGAGGCCAAAGTAGCTTCTAGGCATGGCCTCTCCAGGCCACAGCCGGACTATGAGGCCCTTCATGGCCTCCTCAGCTACCTTGTGGAGTTCGACCAGTTGCTTCAGCTGGTCGCTAGGGGGCACCGGATGGCCGGCTTCAGCATACTGAGACCAGAAGACCTTCTCCATTGAGCTTCCCTCCTCACCACGGTAGAATGCGGCGGCATCGGATGCACTGCGAGGCAAATCTGCAAACGCCCCTGGAGAGCTCCGAATCCGGGTAAGTGTCAGGTAGTTTACATTAACATGCTTGCTTTGCATGAAAAATGCCTTACCCGCCGCTATTTTCTTCACATCTTCCACCTCCTGAAGGGCCTTATGGGCCTCGGCCTTGGCAGCTTTGGCACTTTCGAGAGCCGAGGCAAGCTCGAACTCTCGAGTCTTTTAGTCACGCTCCAAACTCTCATGCTTTTCCATGAGAGCCTTGAGCTCTTGCCGAACCACCGCCACCTGCGCCTCCTGCTTTTCTCGCTCTGTCCGTTCCGCGGCCGCACTGCGTTCGGCCGCAGACACGGCTTCCTTCAGGGTTGCCACCTCGTTCGTGGCCCCTGCAGTACCCATGTTATCCTTGTTATTTTTTGTTGCAACCTAAATCCTTTTCTGTAAGGTACAAGTTCAAAGTGGTGTTACTCACCTTCTTTGTCCTGGAGCTGCTTCTTGGCACGGTCGAGCTCTTGCTCGGACCGCTCAAGCTCCTGCTTCACAGCACCGACCTCCGCAGTCAGTGCGGCCGAGGTTAGCAGCGCAGCCTGCAACCCATATTGACATAACTTTTTAGCAACCCTGCGTATATCTTTTTAGATCCTCAGTCCGGCTTTTCTTTCCGAACACCGAACCGAGCATCAGGGGCTACTGTCTATGCGGTATTACATTACATAATTTTAACTTCTTACCTCAAAGCCTGTTAGAAGGCTACTGCAGGCTTCGGTCAGCCCGCTCTTGGCAAGCTGTACCTTCTGAATCACCGCAGTCATAATAGTGCGGTGTTCTTCCTCGATGGAAGTGCTCTGGAGCGCCTCCAACAAGTTGTCCGGGACCTCTAGTTGGACGGAGGCCGCCGGCGTCACGGTCTTGCCCTTTTTGCGAAGGGGCCGCCGGCCGGACTCCGGAACCACTGCGGGTTCTGATATGGAGTCCGGCGCAGAGTCCGGGAGGCCGCCTTGTGGCGCCTCCGGAGCCTCCCCCTGATGGGTCCCTTCTTGGGATCCCACCTCGGCGTCCTTAGTGGCGCGAGGGGTAGAGGCCGTCGGGATGGAATCCACATCCGACGGAGCCAACGACCCGCTCGATGAAGCGGGAAGATCATCATCGGCCGGACTACAGGCAGTATGCGGCATTAGAAGGACGCTATGTGACATAAAAAGAAATTATAAATCATTCAGGAATCCGGATACTTACGATCTCGCCGGAGGCTTGGCCCTTGAAGGCCATTCTTCCTCGCCAACGTTGATGTTGGCAGAGCTGTCCGGGGGAATAGTCCTTCCCCTCTTGGACCGTTCGGCCTCCCCTGTTGGGGAAGCCTTTCACTTCCTCTCTCCCTCCTCTGGGAGAGAGTCCTCTTTCTCTTCCTCATTTTCGGGGGAGGAGTCCGCCCCGGAGTCGTCGAACACCTGAAAACGGGAACTCTTTCGAGCACCCGCGACCTCCTTCTTGGCCTTCTTCTCCGGCACCACGTGCGGTACCGGAACCAGCAGCCTCGCTAGACGGGCGTCTACTGGGTTTTCTAGCATAGGAGCCGGGCAGATAATCTGCTCCGCCTTCCTCATCCATTCCTGTCAAAGGAAAAGGGGAAATTAAAACCCGCATAGAGTCAAACTATGAAAAGCAAGTGTCCCGTAAAGGGGTAGAATCACTTACCTCGTCGACTTGGCGCTGCGAGCGAAATCCGCGATCTTCATTCGCGGATGCGGGGGCTTCGGCGCCCTTAAACAGCACCCTCCAGGCGCCTTCGTACGTCGTGTCGAAGAGCCTGCTCAGCGCCTGGTGCTGTTCCGGATTGAACTCCCACAAATTGAATGCCCGCTCTTGCCATGGGAGAATCCGGCGGACGAGCATGACTTGGACCACGTTAACCAGCCTGAGCTTCTTCACCAGCTTCTGGATACAGGCTTGGAGTCCCGTCACCTCCTCCGAACTACCCCACAGCCAGCCCTTCTCTTTCCAGGAGGTGAGCTGCGTGGGGATTCCAGATCTGAACTCGGGGGCCGCCGCCCATAAAGGGTCGCGCGGCTCGGTGATGTAGAACCACCCCGATTGCCACCCCTTGACGGATTCCACGAAGGCCCCTTCGAACCAAAGGACATTGGGCATCTTGCCCAACATGGCACCTCCGCACTCCGCTTGAGTGCCCTTTACCACCTTCGGCTTGACATTGAAGGTCTTGAGCCACAAGCCGAAGTGGGGCCGGATGCAGAGGAAGGCCTCGCACACGACGATAAACGCCGAGATGTTGAGGATGAAGTTCGGCGCCAGATCATGGAAATCCAGGCCGTAGTAGAACATGAGCCCCCGGACAAAGGGGTGAAGTGGAAAGCCCAGTCCGCGGAGGAAGTGGGGAAGAAAAACGACCCTCTCATGGGACCTGGGGGTGGGGATGAGCTGCCCCTCGCCGGGCAGCCGGTGCACGATGTCGCCGGACAGATAGCCGGCGCTGCGCAGTCTTTCGATGTGCTCCTCCGTAATGAAGGAGGTCATCCACTTGCCTCCCGCTCCGGACATGGTCGGAGAAGGTCGAGACAAGATGCGCGAACTTGGGCGCTGGAGCTCGGGTGCACGGAGATGGATAAGCAAAGGAGGAAGAAGGCGTAGGTGAAAAGGTGAATCCTTATCCCTTATATGGCCGGGCGAAGTCTACGCGCCCCCCACCGGCCTGGTAAAACTTGCTTATCCCCCAAGCGTCACCATCAATGGCGCGGTTGGGTTACCCACGTCCGTATTGATGAGAATCCCGGATTAAGGGGAACACGATCTCTGCTTCGACAAGACGTGCCAAGGAAACCGCTTCGCTAAATGCGCTGAGGTGGTGAAGTAAAAAAAAATTCAAGTAATGGCTTGGTAGTGGTGTGACGTCATGCCGCAAAAAATTCAAGTAATGGCTTGGAATTTATTTTGCAGAGCCGGACACTATCCTGGTGTTCACAATCTTCTATCATTCGGAGGAGGAACCCGCCTTGCAATGCCAAGTAATATATGCGCCGGACTTATCATCATTGAAGCCTGGTTCAGGGGCTACTGAGGGAGTCCTGGATTAGGGGGTGTCCGGATAGCCGGACTACCATCATCAGCCGAACTATCATCGGCCGGACTATCATCATCGACCAGACTCCAAGACTATGAAGATACAAGATTGAAGACTTCGTCCCGTGTCCGGATGGGACTTTCCTTGGCGTGGAAGGCAAGCTTGGCAATACGGATATGTAGATCTCCTACCATTGTAACCGACTCTATGTAACCCTAGCCCTCTCCGGTGTCTATATAAACCGGATGGTTCTAGTCCGTAGGACAACCAACATCAACCCTTACAATCATACCATAGGCTAGCTTCTAGGGTTTAGCCTCCTTGATCTCGTGGTAGATCCACTCTTGTAAACATCCACAATATCAATATCAATCAAGCAGGACGTAGGGTTTTACCTCCATCAAGAGGGCCCGAACCTGGGTAAAACATCGTGTCCCTTGTCTCCTGTTACCATCCGCCTAGACGCACAGTTCGGGACCCCCTACCCGAGATCCGCCGGTTTTGACACCGACAAAGCCTTATGACCCGCTTTTGCGCAGGTGAAGATAGCTCGTTGGCCCGTAAAGGCACCAGCAACCCAAGTACATCCGAAATCAGGGATGGCAATGGGGAGCCACGGTGCAATAAAAACAAACGTCAAAACAAGGAAGAAAGTCCACACAACACAGTGGTCAACGCAGGATTCAGGGGCTCTCGACCCGGTCAACAAAAGAAGCCATTTAAAGGCAGCAAAGAGGGACCGTCCGGCCTGAACAAAGTCCTGGACAGACTGTGCCAAATTCATGGCACCCCCGAAAAACTGCGAACCACACTCACAGAGAATGCAGGGTCTTCAATAAGGCCGGCAAATTAAATGTCGAACACAAGGGAAGGGAAACACCAAGTGAAGACGAGGATGAGCCTCGCCAGCCGAACACTTGGGGACAGAAAAAATTCCCACCAGAGGTAAAAATAGTAAACATGATCCACGAGACTCACATATCCACGAGAAGGCACGAACGCGCGCGCTCAGAGACGCACACACTATAGAGCCCGTCGCCCCCAAGCTTAACCGCTGGTCGGCCTGCCCGATCACCTTTGATCACAGGGACTACCCGACTAGTATGCGGCACGGAGGATCAGCTGCCTTGGTGCTTGACCCAATAATCGATGGATACCATCTCACTCACGTCCTCATGGACGGCAGCAGTAGTCTTAATCTAATATACCAGGACACTGTCCGCAGGATGGGGATAGACCCATCCAGAATCAGCCAAAGTAACACCACCTTCGAAGGAGTGATACCAGGCGTTGAAGCCCACTGTAGGGGCTCCCTCGTACTGGAGGTAACATTCGGTTCCCCAGGCAACTCCAGAAGCGAAGAACTACTCTTCACCATCGCCCCCCTCCAAAGCGGCTATCATGCATTGCTTGGGAGAATGGCCTTCGCCCGCTTCAACGCAGTACCGCACTACGCCTACCTTAAACTCAAGATGCCCGGTCCACGTGGCGTCATCACCATTAACGAAAACACAGAGCGTTCCTTACACGCAGAAGAATACGCGACGGCTCCAGCAGCCAGACTCTAAGCGGCCTCTAAACCAAAAAGCATGACTGGTCGTTAAGACCACGGACACAGTTAGACGAGTCCGGCAACCCAGATAAACCCGATCTACGCGCCAACATGTAATCCCATAGAGGACACCAGAGGCTATAGATAATTAGTAAAGCCTAATTCCTGGCCTAAACTTATTAACAGGCCAATGTCTTAAACTTCTACTATCCCTTAGTGATGGCCAACTTTTCGCACGCTTACATCATATTTTTTTCTTTTTACAAACACCATTCGTGCAACACCCTCCCAGGACACGGCACAACGGGGACAAAGGCGCAGACGTCCAGCAGGGCCCCGCTCAAAGGTTTCTCTTTAGATTAAGCCCCTGTGTAAACCTTATTTATTGTCTCTTGTTGCTTAGACATCCCATGGGTACTACACCCACAGAGGATACTGCCGTTATTGGCATTTCACCATGATAGACTAATGCACGTACCTGGGAATACAGGGTTCATAATAAAGGGCGTTACTCAGCCCAGTATATGTTATAAAGTCCGACTACCTTCGGAGTGTTCGACGTCACGAGTTTGGAATTATATGCATCAGCTCCGAATCATGTCTTTGGTTAAATGTTGGGATTGCCTGGCTCCTGGGTTTGCCGCCTTACGTTCCGTTCTTATCGGCTAAGGCGGCCAAAGGAGAACTACTGCAATTGTGCCCTGGTTATTCCGAATGAGCACCTCAGTAGAGAAAGCTGAAAACTGACTGTCATGATATAGCGAGACACTGTTCAACCACTCGAAGACTTATCGGAACCTTTAGGGTTCCTCCGCATTAACGAAGGACCGTTTACCAGTCATGTACACACGCACCTGGATTCGGATCCACGCAAAGGTACAAGGGGCTACATAGTAGCCCCACCGTCAAACTTCTATGGCTAAGTGAAAGTGTTAAAGCTATATAGTCTTGTTGCCTAGTTCGACGTGCGATCACCTCCTTATTGGACCAAGATGTTGGATCAAGTGTGATTACGCATATTTTCGCGAACACCCCCGCATTATATGTGTGGGGGCTGAAGCTGACGACCGCTAACTTTCAAAATTGCATATATACATAAAACGGCCGCACAGTAGGCACAATAACACTTTCGGGCGAAAAGTATGAACATAGCCTTCATAATTAAAAAAGGATTATTTTTACAATGAAATGATTTGTCACTCGAACATGACATCCTTCGAACACCGAGCCTCTATTAAGCGAGCACCTTCTGTCACTTGCTCGAAGTACTGCTCGGCCGGATCCTTGCCTCCCGCCGGATTCTGGGTTGCAATGATGGTGGCCTCCATATCTGTCCAATATGCTTTAACATAGGCAAGAGCCATCTGTGCACCCTCTATGCATGCTGACCTCATCAGGGCATCGATCTGCGATACGGCACCAAGGAATTGTTGCACTAAACCAAAATAACTGTCCGGCTTAGGCTCCTTCGGCCATAGGTGGTCTATCACAGACCGCATTGCAAGGCCGGACAGCCTATGGAGCTCGGCTACAGCAGCCATCTTCTCACTCAATGGCAATGGGCGCGTCGAAGCACTAAATTGCGACCAGAACAACTTCTCCACTTCATTATCTTTTTGACCCTCGAAAAACTTGACAACATCAGCCGTACTCTTTGCCAAATCCGCATACACGTCTACAGGGCTCCAGCGTCGATCCAGAGGAGCATACTTTGGATCCAAAAACTTCATCCGCAAGAAATAAGGGTTTCCAGCCGCGATTTCTCCAGCCTGTCGAAGGTCCTCCTACGCATCCCAAATGTCAGAACGCGTCTCCTTGGCCGCATCAAGGGCCTTCTTTAGGTTAGCCTTATTCACCTTATTTTCTATTTCAAGAAGCTCATACCGGTTGGCGGCGTTTTCTAGCTCCACGGCCATTTCGGCTACTTTGTCTTCGCTCCGGCGATGAGCAGCCTGTTCGGCTCTTAACTCTTCGGCCGCCTTTAGGGTAGACGCATTGCTCGTCCGTGCCTGTTTGTTGGCCAGGGCAAGTTCCGCCCTCAAGGCTTCCACGGCAGCAGCACCGTCTGCAGTCCAAGCATATCGCATTAATATTATGCTCCTCTCTTTTTTTCCTATAAAAAATAATAAGGAAGCAGAGCACATACCTTGTGACTCGTTAAGCTGCTCGTTCACCAATGTGATATCGGCATCAATAACTCCAATCTGCCTCCTTAGTTCGGCAACTTCAACGGACTGTTCGGCTGCCGGAACCTTAGACACATGCGCATAAATACAGCGCGATCATCACTTAACAATGTGATCCTCCGTTTGCCGCCTAGGGCTGGCAACTAGAGTCTCAGGGGCTACTATCCATATGGAGCACACCTAGCGCGTGCATCACAGTCAAAAATTATGTATTCTCATTACATACCTCAAAGCCTCTGAGCAGGCTTGTAAAGGCTTCATTCAACCTGCTTGTGGCAGATGAAATCTTCTCGAGCACCATGCTCATTAATGAATGGTGCTCCTCCGAGAGAGTAGATCGCTCCAAAAGGACCGTCAGTGTGTCCGGCCGGACGTCGAACTTTGTCGGACCCTTCTCACCGCCCCTATGGGAGCCGAACGCTCCGGGCTCAGCGCGGCCGAAGTATTAGCTTCTTGCTTCGGCAGATCTGGACTCCTCCGTGATGACACCTCGGGGTCGCCCGCCCCATGAGGCGGAGAGGTGGGTGGGGTCTCAATCTCCATCATCTTCGGAAGAAGATTCCCCAAAGACGAACTTTGTCGAGAAGAGCTGCTAGCCGGACTGCAAAGAATGGATCCTGGTTATTGTTCTCGGAGAAGGAAGTACTACCTTCATATTCACGATTAACTTACAGCTCGGCTGAGGGCTGGCCCATTGGCGGGCATGGCGCGGTGAGGACGCCCTTAGGGGCACGGCCCCCTGGTGAAGCTTTCTTCCCTTGTCTGGGAACCTCCGTCTCTAAGTCTTTGGAGGCGGCCCTCTTCTTCCCGCGAGAGGAGGAGGCCTTAGATTCCCCTCCCCGACTAGCCTCCTTTGGGGAGGTAACAATTCCCCCGGTTTGGATGTGCAACGTGTTAAGTTCTGCTTCTCTGTTCTTCCCTTTGTCTTTCCCTGAGGGCACTTTGCTTAGCACACGACCAAGCATCTTGGCTATGGTGGGACTAGGCGAGCCTTCGGAATGTGGCGCCGGACACCTGATTCTCTCTGCCTTGCTGAGCCATTCCTGGCCAGGGAGGATTTTCAGAATAATATTATGATAAAAATAAACGAAGTGTTCGGTTTCTGGGTTGCTTACTTGGGTATCTGGGCGATTGCAGCTCATGCCCGCATCCTTGGTGGTGTCCGGACACTTTACTTGTGGTCCGAAGAATAACTTACACATCCCTTCCAGTGTGACGCCGAAGAAGTGCAGAATAGTCCGCGGACCTTCCGGATTGAACCCCCACATCTGGAGAGGCCGGCGTTTGCACGGCAAGATCCGTCAGACTAGCATTACCTGAATTATGATGATAAGGCTAATGTCCCTCTCAAGAAGCTCCCGGATGCGGCTCTGCAAGGTCGGTACATCATTAGCAGGCCCCCAATCCTGTCCTACATTGGCCCATGACTCCAGTTGAGGCAGAGAGCTCGAACGGAAGTTGGGGGCAGCCACCCACTTTGTGCCTCTGGGAGCCGTGACGTAAAACCACCTCCGCTGCCATAGATCGGACACTTCTGGGAAGGAGCCCTTCGGCCATGGGACTTCTGTGATCCTGCTTATTACAACACCCCTGCACTACGCGTGTCTCCCCTCAATCATCTTTGGCTTCACATTGAAGGTCTTGAGCCATAAGCCGAAATGCGGGTTGACATGGAGAAAAGCTTCGCACACAACGATGAACGACGAGATATGAAGGATGGCGTCCGGTGCTAGATCATGAAAATCTAGCACGTAGTAGAACATGAGCCCTCTCACGAAGGGATCAAGAGTGAAGCCTAAGCCGCAGAGGAAGTGAGAAACAAATACGATGCTCTCACTAGGCTCGGGAGTAGGGATGATCTGCCCTGGAGCGGGGAGCATGTGCTTGATGTCGGCGGTCAGGTATCCGACCTCCCTAAGCTTCGCAATATCCTCCCCTGTGATAGAGGAGGCCACCCACCGGCCTTGAAGGTTGGGTGCGGACATGGTTGAAGATCCCGAGGGCTTGAGCTTGGGCTTCGGGTGTTGGAACTCGAGATGCGAAAAGGCGCAAGTGAGGTAGGAAAGAGGGATAGGTCTCGGCCCCCCTATAAAGGGGGTGAATATCAAGCGTCCTCAGCGTAACCGCTTGGGGCTTACCTAAAAACACGGAGTCATACCAACAGGCGTTGTGGGGTTGCATGTGCCCGTATTTATGGAAAATTCCGTGATAAGGGGACATGATCTCTGCTTCGACAAGACATGCTGAGGTAACCGCCTCACAATATGCGTTGTGGCTGGTTGTTGGAAAACGGTTTGAATAATAACTCGACCGTAGTGTCATGTCGTGTTGTCTAAAGTTGTCAGCAGATTACATTTGTGGAATATCATTCTCTCTACGGTGGTATGTGAAGATCATCTTGCAGATCTGGACATGATTTAAGTGTTCGATAATTACTTTGGAGTATTCGGATTTGGACCCACCTTGCAATGTCAAAGCCAAAACTGCGCGCCAGACTCATCGTCATTGAAGCCTCGTTCAGGGGCTACTAATGGAGTCCTGGATTAGGGGGTATCCAGACAGCCAGACTATATACTTTGACCGGACTGTTGGACCTTGAAGATACAAGACTCAAGACTTCGTCCTGTGTCCGGATGGGACTCTCCTTTGCTTGGAAGACAAGCTTGGCGATCTGGATAATAGATTTCCTTCTTTGTAACAGACTCTGTGTAAACCCCAGCCCCCTCCAGTGTCTATATAAGCCGGAGGGTTTAGTCCTTAGAGACACAATCATAATCATCATAGGCTAGCTTCTAGGGTTTAGCCTCTACGATCTTGTGGTAGACCAACTCTTGTAATACTCATATCATCAATATCAATCAAGCAGGAAGTAAGGTTTTACCTCCATCAAGAGGGCTCAAACCTGGGTAAAACATTGTGTCCCTTGCCTCCTGTTACCATTAGCCATAGAATCATAGATCGGGACCCCATACCCGAGATCCGCCGGTTTTGACACCGACACTCGTCATGATCATCGTCTTCCTGCTTCTTGTCGCGGCCCTGGGCGGGCCTCTCCTGCTGATTATCCTTGCCGTGGCGGCCTCCTTGGCCTCCACGTTTCTTGCCGGATCCCTCGGCACCATCTAGGCCTTTCTCCTTGTCCCGCCGCTCACACTCAGCTTTCTACTTCTTGGCGAGCATCTCTACCTGCCGGCAGTTTTGGAGGTCATGGCCCTTGGTGCGATGGATCTTGCCATACTGCTTGTCGGAGCCCCCTGGCTTATCGGCTGCCGCCAAGGCCCGGCAAGCGGCACACTCGGCAACCTCCTTGCCGGGGTCACTTGCCTTGGGTTTCTTGGTGGCGCCGGTATCGTCGGATTCCTTGACGGCAAGCACGGTCTTGCTCCTGCGCTTCTTGTTACGGCGCTGGCCCTTCTTCGTCGGGGTGGCGGTATCATCTGTGGAGTCGGTTTCTACACCGGCGTCTTCACCCGGGTAATTCCTTCCCTCTTCCACGCGAGCGCATCGATCGGCTAGGACATAAAGCTCGGCCACATCCTTGACCTTGTTCATCGCCAGCTCTTCACGCATCTTGGGGTTACGCATGTTCTAATGGAACGCACTGATCACGGCGGCGGGATGAACATCGGGGATGTGGTACTACACCCGTATGAACCTTTGGATTTAATTGCGCAAGTTTTCTCCTTCCTTCTGGGGGTTGATGTGTAAATCACTCGCCTGGCCATGAGCTTGGTGACCTCCGGTAAAGGCGCCAACAAACTCATGGCTCAGATCCGCCAAAGAAGAGATGGAATCCACCGGCAAGTGCATCAACCATGACATAGCATTGGGCTTGAGTGCCAACGGGAAGTAGTTTGCAAGCACCTTATCATCGCGGGCCCCAGCAGCTTGCATCGCGATGGTGTAGATGCTGAGGAACTCTGACGGGTGAGTCTTGCCGTTGTACTTCTCGCCAAAGTCGGGCTTGAATGTAGGGTGGGAGGGCCACGGGAACTGTCTCAGCTCACGGGTGAAGGCCGGACAACCCACCTCGTAAGGTAGGTCACAGTAGCCTCCCGCGCTGGGTGGTCCGTAGTGGGCCCTGCCCGCCTGTTCGACTGCTGGCGCACGTCACGATGGTAGTTCGAGCGTCCTCATGAACCCGCTCCCGAAGGACTTGACGCTGATCGCGGTTGGTTCGCGGGTCAGACGACTTGATGGAGATACCATCACGAGCGTCGTCGTGACAAACCGACGCCTGGGGTGGCCGAGATGGAGGTGGGGAGTGCATCGTGGCTGCATTGCCTCCAGCATGGTCTCCGCTGGCATGCGGTAGCCCGGTAGAGCGATGGCCTACGGGTCCCGCCGGCCGCAACTCATCGTTGTTGGCGATGCCGACGAGGTTCCGGATGGTGGCCCTCCATTCGCCGAGCTTCTCCTCGGCGGGAGGAAAATTGAGGAGCAGCTGTGCGCGCTAGGGCTTCCGCTGGCATGGGCGGCGGCGAGAGCTGGGTGGACCGTGATGCGCCTCGACTTCTAACCACGTTAGAAGGAGCTGCGTCACGGCCCCGCAGCCGTTCGCCACCTCCGTCGGCACCTTGGCGCGCATGCTGGCCCTCCTCATCATGTGGTGGGCGCACATGCTCTTCCCAGGGTGGCGCGCAGGGTCACCGACAGGGTGACACTGCTCATCACGCACAACCTGAGAAGAGCGTCCTGTGGGCGCCGGTGTTGGCGTCTTGGAGGTCGCCGTGCCGCCGCTTGGTGGGATGGCGACGCCCCTGGAGGGCCCCGCGCCGCCTGCGGGGGCCCCGACTCCGTCTCAGGGGCCCGCAACTGGTGGCTCGTCGCCTGGCGCGCGAACAACGCCACTTGTCAGGCTCGGACCACCAGGGTGATGTGGATGTTTGCGAGCCATGCCACGGGTTCTCTCCGCGACTGGCCCTCTACTAGTCCGCACCGGTACTGGCAATCCGGTCCCGGACGAACCGATCGCCGTGGTCGTCTTCTTCTTGGGAGCCATGGCGATGAAGAACAGTTAGGTCAACTGCTAGACCAAATTCTCACAATTGCTGTAACACCCCGGATATAACCTTCCATATTCGTAACTCCAACTCTTGCCATTTCCGGCTATGCGATATATTATTTTCTGCGTGGTTGGGTTTTGCCTTTGTTTTGCATTTTGTTCATGTCATACATCTCATCTCATAGCATCATGCGCATTGCATCTGCATGTTTTCATAAATTTTGCATCCGTTTGTAGTTGCCGCATTTCCCCCTTGCCTTTGTTATCCCTTTCGAGACCAACCGTGTTTTCAAATTCCCTCTTGCCTGACTGTTCGACCCTCTCTACACTTTACTCAGACCCCTTGCGCGGTTCCGAAAGTTGTCCCGAACCTGACCCGCTCAGTCATCACCGTTGGATTCGGATCATCCCCAGACATCTATGAAACATCTCCGTTTTCTTATTTGGACTCCCTACCTATTTTTACTCGACCGTCCGATTTAATCGGAGGGTCCAAATCTACCCTAAACCATCACCTTTCCCTATATATAAGCTACCTCGTTCCAAATCGTGTCAAACCCTAGATCCTAGCCCTCTTGTCCCATCCTTCCCGATCGCCGCGGCCGCCACCCACCTACCTTTCTTCCTCGGGTTCCCCTCATTCCCCCTGATCCAATCCCACCAACCAGACTCCACCCGAGGCCTCACCTCGATCCAACTCGTCTTTGCTCCCCTCGTCGACCAGGGAGATGAGCTCCTCCCAAGACCTGCCCCTGCTCGACCCTCGCCGTCTTAGATGAGTGCCGCCCTTTTTCCCTTCTCTCCTTCCTCCGGTCCCCTCAGACTCATCTCTCTCTTGTTCTGGATAAGAGAGAAACCATGGCCGTCCGTCCATGGAGATGAGCCACACCGCCCTGGTCACCTGCAACCTCGGGTCGCCTCCATGTCGGGCCGCCGGCAGCCATTCCCATCATTGGATTCCCCCGTCCCGCAGGTCAGCGGCCTCCTCCCTGCCCTTCCTCCTTCCTGTGATCCCCCTCCTCTCATTTCCTCTCTCTCTTCTCTGTACCAGGGGGCCGCTCGAGCTCTGTTGTGCCTCCGCACCTTCTTTGATCCAACACAGACTGGCCGTCCCAACCCCGTATCTGCCCGTCCGCTTCATCCTTGTCCCGCCGGACCCTCGCCATCACCGGAGTCCCCCGCCAAGTCCCTCGTCCTCCTCTGCTTCGAGAAGGAGGACAAGAGACGCTCGATCCGCCTCGTTCACTCGTTAGGCGCTCGAGCACGAGCTCGCCCACGTGCCATCGTCCATGTTGTCGCACCTCCCCTCCGGAGGCCACCCAGACCGCCTCCTCTGCATCACTGTCGTGTCGCCCTCGTAGTCGCCTCGCTCCTCTGCTTCCAGCGTCGCCCGCGCCCACTTCAGTGCCCCTCCCGCTGTCCAGATCGAGCGAGAGGAGCTCGCCCGGTCCAGCCGCGCATTGACCACGCCGGCCAGCTGCATGGGCCGCTAGCCGCGCAAGGCCTAGCTCCCCTTCCAGCCTCCCTCTCCACCGAGCCGGGCCATGGCCCATGGTGAGAAACCCCAAGCCCCTCATGTGAAACTATTGGGCCAACCTTTGTTTTGGCCTGATGTAGTTTTTTCCCTGACCTGCGAATTTGCTAATTATCCCAGGATTTACAGATTTGCAGAAAACCCCCTGTTGTTCATGCATATAATAACTCCTCAACCGGTGCATCGGTTTAACATAAACTATATATGTAAAATGCTTAGATCTTCATCTAGTTTCATAATATTCCACTTTCACCCATGTTAAAATGCTTAAACTTGATGTTTGCTTTATTTTTGCTTAAATAACATGTTAAAATGATTTATTTCATAACTAAATAACCGTGGCTCCAATTTTAATAAACTTTATATGTAAATGGGGTGGAAAAATGCCTAGTTTAACTTGGTGCACTTACTTTGCATGTATAACAACTCTAAAATTATGTAATAGGCAGAACTGTACCAAATTCGAAATATGGACATGAGGATTTTCCGGAATTGTTGTATGTTGTTCCGGCCTCATTTAAACTTGCCTAGATAGGTAGTTTTCATACGTTTCACCTCTTGCCATGTTTAACAACATTTAATATTGTTGTACCAAATGAGAACAATCTAAATAACTCGAATATGGTGTCTCGTCAATATGAAACTCGTTGCATATTGAGCTCCACTTAATTTGTAGTATTGTTTGTGCACTTTGCCATGCCATGCCTATTTAAACCGGACATGCATCATACTTGATTGTGCATCATGCCAAGCTTATATGATGGTTGTTTACCATGTTGTTTGCTTCTTTCCGGTTGTGCTTCTACTTGATAGTTCCGGTAATGTTCCGTTTGTGAGGATTTGTTCAACTACGTTGGTTCGTCTACTTCAAGGTTTCGTTCTTCTTCCTTGCGGGATCTCAGGCAAGATGACCATTACCCTCGATATCACTTCTATCTTTGCTTTCTAGTTGCTTCGTTCTATCGCTATGCTGCGCTACCTATCGCTTGTTTACCATGCCTCCCATATTGCCATGTCAGCCTCTAACCTTTTTCATCATTCCAAGCAAACCGTTGTTTGGCTATGTTACCGCTTTGCTCAGCCCCTCTTATATCATTTTTAGTTGCAGGGGAAGTTGTAGATTGCTCCATTATGGACAGGATTATGTTGGGATATCACAATATCTCTTATTTAATTAATGCCTCTATATACTTGGTAAAGTGTGGAAGGCTCGGCCTTATGCCTAGTGTTTTGTTCCACTCTTGCCGCTGTCGGTGTTCTGGGAACGGGGGTCCCCAGACTTGCCTGCCTGCGGCCTGCGGCATGGCTCAAAGGAGGCCCAGCACAACCCATCTTCATCAACACAGGCTCGGGACCCTCGCGAGGGGCCAAGCCTCGCGGGGCGGACGGCAAGTAGCTTCCTCAGGCACAGCCTCGTCAGGCTGGCTCATGAGGAGGCGGAGAGTTCAAGGCGGGGTACCTCGCGAGGTGCCCATGACGCAAGCCATGATGACCAAGGGCGCCAGTCAGGCGCCAGCCCGCGCAGTGTCCTCCTTTCCTCTTTGGCGCAAAGGGAGCAAGCGCAGGCGAGAGCATCAAGCAAAGGCGTTCGTTTCGGTGCAACAGGACCAAGACCAGCCCAACGGCAGGAAGGAAGTCATGGTGGAGCCCAAGCAGGTGTCACCACCAGTGCCTTTGACAGGCGAGGACCAACTTTAGTCAGGATAAGTGTACCCGCTGTTCCCCTTCAAAATGGCCAATTGTTGGCGCCCTTCCCGCTCAATATTTGGGAAGAGGCCCAGGGCCTTTGCCTATAAATAGGACTAGCCAACAGCAAGGTAGAGGCATCCGGATCTGCACCAAGAAACCAGTATATAGAGCGATTGAACTCCTCCTAGTTGTTCGTCGCACCAGCCAAGAACAGACCCTCGCGAGGCTGTTCTGCCTTGTATTGTTCATCATCAAGCCCAAGATACAATCCACCACACCACACACTGGAGTAGGGTATTACACCACAATGGTGTCCTGAACCAATATAAATCTCGTGTCTCTTGTGCTGTTCAGTTTAGTAGTTTAGGTCCTAGCGATTCGGCGAGGAGCGAGCCGGTAGAGGGTTGATTCTCCACGTGCACACCAGTGTTCAAACCTCAAGGGTCTACCGGAACCCGAAATCCGACATTTGGCGCGCTAGGTAGGGGTGTGCCGGAATTTGCCTTCCGTTGTCTCGTTCTTCTCCGACCATCGCGTCCATGTCTGACGCTCGTCGGGCTCACGCCGGGCGCCGAGCCGCCCTCGCTTCCCTTGTCGTCCAGACGGCTCCCGTCGGCGGGCGTCCTCGTCGTTCCCCGTCGCCTGCCGTCAACACCGCCCCCGACCAGGCGGGGAACGGGCGGCAGGCATCGTCCCTGCATTCCCCAGTGATCTCTAGGGAGGAGCCGTGCAGCTTCTTCCTCACCCACCCCGTCGCGCTGGCTCCTTTGGTCGTCGCGGCCCTCCTGGGCGGCTCGCAGGCGCCGCCCTCCAGCCGCCATTTCAAGCCATTTGTCCGCCGGGTCGGCGCCGCCTCCACGCGGCAGGGGGCTCCCTCGGGCCGGACGGAGCCGTCGGCCGGGCTGACCTTCGACTCTGAGGACCACCCCACCAACTCGCCCTGCTCGGTTGCGCTCCCCATGCTCTGCACACCCACCATCTGCCAGGTGGCCGTCACCAGGACCCTCATTGACGGTGGAGCGGGCCTCAACATGCTCTCAGTTGAGGCCTTCAACCTCCTCTGCATACCCCGGGAGCGGCTGCAACCCAGCCGGCCTTTCTCGGGCGTCGGAGGCGGGTCGTCCAGCTCCTTGGGGCAGATCCGACTTCCGGTGACCTTCGGCACCTACGACAATTTCCGCACGGAGCTGGTCGATTTCGACATCGCCCCCATCGGCCTCCCCTACAATGCCATCCTCGGCTATCCCGCATTGGCCAAATTCATGGCCGTGACTCACCCGGGGTACAACCTCATGAAGATGCCCGGGAGCAACGGCGTCCTCACCGTGCCCGGGGACACCGAAGGTGCGCTACGAGTACTCAAGCTCGCCCTCAAGACAGCGGCAGCGGTGCAGCCCGCCGATGCTGAAAACCCCAAGCCCAAGGGGGCTGCGCCGACCAAGAAGAAGCAGTTGTTCACCCAAGACAAGGCGGAGACCAAGCAGGTACCTGTCGACGAGGACGGGTACACTAACACCACTTTCACCATAGGCACCAACCTCGAGCCCGAGCAGGAGGACGCCCTGGTCAAGTTCCTGTGTGCAAACAAGAAGGTGTTCGCCTGGGAGCCCGATCAGCTGGCAGGGATCCCACGGGGCGTAATCGAGCACCACCTCAATGTATGTCCCAATGTGCATCCCGTGAAGCAGAAGGCGAGGAGGCAGTCCACTGAAAAGCAGGCCTTCATCGTCCAAGAGACCCGCAAGCTAGAAGCCGCATGGGTTATTCGCGAGGTCCGATACCCAAATTGGTTGGCCAACCCCGTTGTTGTGCCAAAGAAGAGAGGAAAGGAACGCATGTGTGTCGACCTCACCAACCTCAACAAAGCATGCCCACACGATCCGTTCCCGCTCCCTCGCATCGACCAGATCGTCGATTCCACCGCTGAGTGTGACCTGTTATGCTTCTTGGATGCCTTCTCCGGGTATCACCAGATCAAGATGGCGGTGGAAGATGTGGAGAAGACAGCCTTCCTAACCCCGTGTGGGGTGTACTGCTATACATGCATGCCATTCGGACGGCGCAACGCGGGGGCAACCTTCCAGCGGCTCATGCACATCACCTTGGGCCCGCAGCTCGGGAAGAATGTGGAGGCTTACATCGACGACATCGTAGTGAAGTCTCGCGAGGCCAAGACCCTGATACAAGACCTGGAGGAAACCTTCGCGAGCCTTAGCGTAGTGAGCCTGCGACTCAACCCGGAGAAGTGTGTGTTTGGAGTCCCCTCGGGCAAGCTCTTGGGTTTCCTCGTATCCCACCGAGGCATGAAGGCTAACCCAAAAAAGGTCAAGGCAGTTGAGGACATGATCCCACCAAAGACCCTCAGGGAAATGCAGAAGTTCTTGGGGCGCGTGACGGCGCTGGGGCGCTTAATCTCCCGATTGGGGGAGCGGGCGCTGCCTTTCTTCCAGCTGATGAAGAAAAAGGGGCCCTTTGAATGGACTAAAGAGGCCGACAAGGCGTTCCAAGATCTCAAGAGATACCTAACCAGCCCTCCAGTGATGGTGGCCCCGCGCCCTCAAGAGCCATTGGTACTCTACCTTGCCGCCACTCCCTACTCCGCTAGCGCAGCCCTGGTGGCGGTTAGAGAGGAGCGTCGGGCCAAGACCACGGCAGCCACCCAAGCCAAGGTAAAGCTAGATCAAAAGGGACTTGCAGAATTCACCACCATGACGGAGGAAGATCAGCCGCCGCAGTGGAGCGCACCAGGGGCGCGAGAGGCCCTCCCTCCAGGAAACCAACTTCTGAAGGCTCCACCACCTCAGGAGACACCACGGCTTCCGGAGGACGCCACCAGCACCGACGCCCCAAGCCTCGTTGAGCACCCGGTGTACTTTGTCAGCACGGTGTTACGGGACACGAGGGCACGGTACCCCATGCCACAGAAGCTCCTCCTCGCGCTGCTGGTGGCTTCGCACAAGCTGCAGCACTACTTGCAGGGTCATCCGATCAAGGTTGTCTCAGCATACCCCTTGGAAAGGGTGCGCAGGAGCCCTAACTCAGCCGGAAGGGTCGCCGAGTGGAACATTGAACTGCAAGCATTCCAGCTCGAATTCAGCACGACCAGAGTCATCAAGGGGGCCGCGCTGGCAGATTTCATGGCCGAATGGACAGAGGCACCGGGCCTCAGGGCTGGCGAGGATTGATCCCTCTCCCCAGGAAGCGAGGCGCCAGAAGGCTGGGTCATGTACTTCGACGGAGCGTTCTCCAGGCAGGGCGATGGGGCTGTGGCGGTGCTCATATCTCCCACTCAGGACAAGCTCTACTATGCCGTGCAGCTCTGTTTCTAGCAAGGCGAGAAGGTCTCCAACAATATAGCAGAGTACGAGGGGCTGATAGCGGGCCTGAAGGCCGCCGCTGCCCTAGGAGTAAAGCGTCTTACTATCAAGGGCCATTCGCAGCCCTTGTCAATTTCTCCAACAAGGTATATGAGCCAAGAGATGAGCACATGGAGGCCTACCTTGCGGAGGTCCGCAGGATGGAGAAGCAGTTCTGGGGGTTGGAGCTGCAGCACGTGCCCCGCGGCACTAATCAAGAGGCCGACGACATTGCAAAACGAGCCTCCAAGCGGTTGCCCCAGGAGCCGGCAGTCTTTGAGGAACGACTCTTCAAGCCTTCGGCCCTGCCACCATTGTCGAGCACAGCACATCCTCGGGTGGAGCTTCCTCAGCCACCTACCTCGGGAGCCCCGGCCTGTGGCCCGGCCTCAGGAGCAGGCCTGCTCCTGACGATGGAGACTCAGGAGGGGTGCTGGATCACATAGCTCAGGAGCTACTTAATGCAAGGGACCTTGCCGGAGAAGGAGGAGGAGGCAGAGCGTGTGGCGCGGCAAGCCACAACGTACTACATCATGGATGGAGAGCTCTACCGGAAACGTCCGAACGATGTGTCCCTGCGCTGCATCACCAGGGAACAAGGGAAGGAACTGCTGGCTGATATACACGATGGAGACTATGGGCATCATTCATCGTCACAGACCCTCGTCGGCAAGGCGTTCCGCAGCGGTTTCTATTGGCCCACTGTGCTCAATGACGCTGTTGAACTTGTGAAGGCTTGCGAGGCCTGCCAATTCCATGCCAAGCAGATCCATCAGCCGGCAGGAGGTCTGCAAACCATACCCCTCACATGGCAATTCGCGGTCTGGGGGTTGGCTATCCTGGGCCCTTTTCCTCGGGCGCCAGGGGGCTATCGCTACCTCTACATCGCCATGGACAAGTTCACCAAGTGGGCCGAAGTCGAGGCCGTCCGCACCATCCCTGCTGGTTCTGCGGTCAAGTTAATCAAGGGCATCGTGAGCCGGTTCGGAGTGCCGAACCATATCATCACTGACAATGGTTCACAGTTCACCAGTAACCTTTTCAAAACATATTGTGCTAACCTTGGGATGCAGATATGCTACGCTTCGGTGGCGCACCCCCGAAGCAACGGCCAGGCCGAGCGGGCCAACGCAGAAGTCCTGAGGGGACTCAAGACCAGGACATTCAAGAAGAAACTGGAGGCATGCGGCAGAGGCTGGTATGACGAGCTTCAGTCCGTGCTGTGGTCCATCCGCACAACCGCGACCAAGCCGACTGGAGAGACCCCCATCTTCCTAGTCTACGGAGCCGAAGCGGTCCTCCCTCACGAGGTCAGGCGTCGATCCGTGCGGGTCCTGGCATTCGATGAGACACTGCAGGACGCCATGCGGGGGACGGACCTCGTGCTGGGGGAGGAGCGTCGTCGAGAAGCTGCGCTGCGAGCGGCAAGGTACCAGCAGGCACTCCGGCGATACCACTGCCGCAACATCCGCCCCAAAACTCTCGAGGTAGGGGACCTCGTGCTCCGGCGGGTCCTCTCCAGGGAGGGGCTGCATAAGCTCTCTCCTATGTGGTAGGGTCGGTTCAAGGTTATTCATGTTTCCAGGCCCGGCTCCGTGCACTTGGAGACTCAGGAGGGAGTACCTGTACAGAACGCGTGGAACATCCAGCACCTCCGGAGGTTTTACCCCTGAAAAGGCCCAGAGCCTGTGAAGAAGGCAAATGCCTGTGAAGCTCATCTTTTTGGAAAAGCCTCAGAGCCTGTGAAGAAGGCGAATGCCTGTGAAGCTCATCTTTTTGGAAAAGGCCTAGAGCCTGTGAAGAAGGCGAATGCCTGTGAAGCTCATCTTTTTGGAAAAGGCCTAGAGCCTGTGAAGAAGGCGAATGCCTGTGAAGCTCATCTTTTTGGAAAAGGCCCAAAGCCTGTGAAGAAGGCGAATGCCTGTGAAGCTCATCTTTTTGGAAAAGGCCCAGAGCCTGTGAAGAAGGAGAATGCATGTGAAGCTCATCTTTTGAGAAAAGGCCCGGAGCCTGTGAGGAAGGCGAATGCCTGTGAAGCTGCCACGTTTTGGAAAGGGCCCGGAGCCTGTGAAGAGGGCCAACGCCCGTGAAGCTTGCTTCCTTGAAGAAAGGCCCGGAGCCTGTGAAGAAGGCCAACGCCTGTGAAGCTCGCCGCCCGTGACACTCTCACGTAATAATGAGTTGGGGCTATACACGCCCCGGAGTCCCAGGGGTGCCGGCCTCAGGCCCTGGGGCTCCCTCCCACGCCCAGTGGCAGCACTTAGCTCCGCGTTGGTGAGAAGAGGTCAAAGACTAGACTAGGTGCCGGACGCGGCTTTTTCATTTGCTTTCTGCAGTTGGCTAGTTCATTCTAATTTGGAATTTTTATCGAAATTGTCGCCGCCTTTTGACCCGTGGTTCTTCGACTTTTTTCGCTCTCCAGCCGCAATTTCTCTTGCACGGGGGCTCGCGAGGCGGAAGCCCCGGGAGCCCTCGCGAGCATTCCTGCCCCTATCGCTCAAGTTTCACGGCCCGGGTCCACTACCGGAGCACCCCTCCGGATCATGCCTCACGGGCACCGCGACGTGAATACAGGGCCTGGTCGGTCTCCCCTGCAGCTGAGGCTAGGGATTACTTGCGAATGGGCATACAATAGAAAGTAACAATACCGGGATAACAAAAGCAGTACAATGATTGATGATGTTAACCCAAACGCGCCCCCACGGGGACACACATTGCTGTCTTTTTTGCGCAGGAGAAAAGAAAGGAAAGAACAAAAGCAGGCGAAGCACGTCCTGCGCCGGCCCTTTTGGAAGACTCGAGCCGCCTCTAGAGCTCAGGCGGACTCCCTCTCGCGCTTCACCGGGGCGCGACGGCGAACGGACCCGCTGCCGCCCTCCAAGCAGGCGCGACGGCGTGGAGGCTGGCCGCGGCCGCTGCTAGGAGAGTCGCTACCCGAGGAAGAGCTGGTGAAGCTTGAGGAGTCGCTGGCGTCGCCAACCGCCCGCGCGCTGCCCTCTCCAACCTCGCCGGGGCTGAGCCCCCGGCAGCGGTCCTGGTCTTCAGGGCAGCACCCTGCATGACGACCATCTTCCCCGAACACCCTCACGTAGAGGGTGGCGTCGCCATCAAACTTGAAGTGCAGAGAGCACCGGCGACGGAGACCACGCGCGCGAGCAAACGTTTGCCAGCCGTGGGTCAGGGCCAGGTTCCCTGCAGCGGAGACCTCCAGCGAAGCCCACGAAGCCCGGCTGCAGCAGCCATCCGGCTGGAGCCAGAGGCCACCCAAGGCGCCAGCTCGGAGCTCACCCAGGAGGAAGCAAGGGAGCTGAAGCCGGGCGCTGGACGGCTCTACCGCCCACACCATGAACTCCGGCAGCACCTCCGCAGTGTGGAGGCGCGGCCTCTGGGGTCGCACGGCCGGAGCATGCCCGCCGACCATGGCCATCCGCTCATTGCCGCGCTGAGAGCCACCTCCGCGACCACGGGGGACCGCCGTGGAGGCCACAAGGTGCTTGCGAGGGCGACCTCGGCCGTGCTTGGGCAGGGGAGAGGAAGACTCGACCTGGCGGGCCTTTCCTTTCTCTGCGGCCGAAAACTTCCTTGGTGGAGCCATGGAGAAGAAGGAGAAGCAAGAGGGGATAGGCTGGAAGGGCGCATGTTGTTCCATACTCATAGCTGGCGAAGGCCAACTGTCGACCTCCACGATCGTAGGTAATCACGACCCGCTTTGCATGCAGGGACTTGTCGAATCCGTGCGGTTACCAAGGCGTCGTGGGGAAGCGGAGTCGCCCCTGACCAATCGATCGCCACGTGGTGCCCAAGGTCGCAGGCTGTTAGGGCTCGTGATGCTTCGCACTTGCCCTTTTGCCTCACTGCTCAGCTAAGTTTGGGCGCGCCGTGGGCCCGGGGGCTACTGTCGGCGTTCTGGGAACGGGGGTCCCCAGACTTGCCTGCCTGCGGCCTGCGGCGCGGCTCAAAGGAGGCCCAGCACAGCCCATCTTGATCAACACAGGCTCGGGACCCTCGCGAGGGGCCAAGCCTCGCGGGGCGGACGGCAAGGAGCTTCCTCAGGCACGGCCTCATCAGGCTGGCTCATGGGGAGGCGGAGAGTTCAAGGTGGGGTACCTCGCGAGGTGCCCATGACGCAAGCCATGACGAGCAAGGGCGCCAGTCGGGTGCCAGCCCGCGCAGTGTCCTCCTTTCCTCTTTGGCGCAAAGGGAGCAAGCGCAGGCGAGAGCATCAAGCAAAGGCATCCATTTCGGTGCAACAAGACCAAGACCAGCCCAAGGGCAGGAAGGAAGTCATGGTGGAGCCCAAGCAGGCATCACCACCAGTGCCTTTGACAGGCGAGGACCAACTTTAGTCAGGATAACTGTACCCGCTGTTCCCCATCAAAATGGCCAATTGTTGGCGCCCTTACCGCTCAATATTTGGGAAGAGGCCCAGGGCCTTTGCCTATAAATAGGACTAGACACCACCAGGGTAGAGGCATCCGGATCTGCACCAAGAAACTAGTAGATAGAGCGATTGAACTACTCCTAGTTGTTCGTCGCACCAGCCAAGAACAGACCCTCGCGAGGCTGTTCTGCCTTGTATTGTTCATCATCAAGCCCAAGAGGCAATCCACCACACCACACACTGGAGTAGGGTACTACACCACAATGGTGGCCTGAACCAGTATAAATCTCGTGTCTCTTGTTCTATTCAGTTTGGTAGTTTAGGTCCTAGCGATTCGGCGAGGAGCGAGCCGGTAGAGGGTTGAATCTCCGCACGCACCCCAGTGTTCGAACCTCAAGGGTCTGCCGGAACCCGAAATCCGACAGCCGCCCTAGTTTCCATCATACCGGTGTTATGTTCCTTGATTTTGCGTTCCTTACACAGTTGGGTGATTTATGGGACCCCCTTGACAGTTCGCTTTGAATAAAACTCCTCTAGCAAGGCCCAACCTTGGTTTTAACATTTGCCACCATAGCCTTTTTCCCTTGGGTTCTGCAGACTCAAGGGTCGTCTTTATTTTACCCCCCCCCCCGGGCGAGTGCTTCTCTAAGTGTTGGTCCGAACTAGATCCACTTGCAGCGCCACCTCGGGGAAACTTGAGGATTGGTTTTAGTTGTACGTAGTGTTCATCCGGTGTGCCCTGAGAACGAGATATGTCTAGCTCCTATCGGGATTTATCGGCACATCGGGCGGCTTTGCTGGTCTTGTTTTACCATTGTCGAAATGTCTTGTAAACCGGGATTCCAAGACTGATCAGGTCTTCCCGGGAGAAGGAATATCCATCGTTGACCGTGAGAGCTTATGATGGGATAAGTTGGGACACCCCTGCAGGGTATAAACTTTCGAGAGCCGTGTCTGTGGTTATGTGGCAGATGGGAATTTGTTAATATCCGGTTGTAGAGAACTTGACACTTGACTTAATTAAAGTGCATCAACCGCGTGTGTAGCCATGATAGTCTCTTTTCGGCGGAGTCCGGGAAGTGAACATGGCCTTTGACTTATGATTGTGCGTAAGTAGTTTCAGGATCACTTCTTGATCACTTCTAGCTTCTCGACCGTTCCGTTGCTTCTCTTCTCGCTCTTATTTGTGTATGTTAGGCACCTTATTTGCTTAGTGCTTGCTGCAACTCCACCTCATTACCACTTCCTACCCATAAGCTTAAATAGTCTTGATCTTGCGGGTTTTGAGATTGCTGAGTCCTTGTGACTCACCAGATACTACCACAACAGTTGCAGGTGCCGATGATACCAGTGTAGGTGATGCAACCGAGCTCAGATGGGAGCTCAATGAAGATCTTGGTCGTTGCTATGTTTCGTTTCATGTTGATCAGTAGTGGAGCCCAGTCGGGATGATCGGGGATCTAGCAGTTGGGTTATCTTCTTTTCTTTTGGCTTTGTTCGTAGTCGGACTATGTTTGTGCTCCGAATGATGTGTGTATTATATGTTCATTGTGTGAAGTTGGGATTGTAAGCCAACTCTTTATCCCATTCTTGTTCATTACAAGGGATTGTCTGAAGATGACCCTTCTTGCGACAAAACCACCAGGCGGTTATGCCTCTAGGTCGTGCTTCGACACGTGGGAGATATAGCCGCATCATGGGTGTTACAAGTTGGTAATCAGAGCCATCCCCAACTTAGGAGCCCCCCTGCTTGATCGAATCGCTGGCGTTATTGAGTCTAGAACAAAAATGTTTTGAGTCTTAGGATTATATATATCGGAGAGTAGGATTCTTTTTACTTCTCAGTCCCTTCGTCGCTCTGGTGAGGCCTCTGACGTAGATGTTTTGTCTTTCCTCGCCTCAAATTTCACTAATTTTTTTAGGATCACGCGGGTATCTTGGGATCGTTCCGATATTCTTATGACGAGAACATTGTTCTTGGTGCCTCCTGACATTAGGGGGTTGTGGCAGTGTCCCGGGGAGTTGAGCTCCGAGGTGTTGTCATAATTTTATCGTTGCAGTTCTGGAATACCTGAGTTTCGCCGACATCGAAAATCTCTTTTATTCAGCTAGTGGTAAGATAACCTTGATGCCACCCAGTACTGGGGAGTTCGGGAGTATTTCCATAGCTCCTATAACGGATGCTTTTCGAAGGTTGAGGTACACGATTTCCGAAGGTTTCTTGGTTATGTGTTGACGGATAGATACAACTGGATGTAGGGATTGTTAGTTTGGGTGAGATATATTGCTTCCCCTGTATCCCCAACACCAGATTGCATAAACAGAAAGTTTTAGGAGTTTATAAGTGGGAATTCAAGTATCTCGTAGGATATCTTCCCAATAGACACATGATACGATATGGGATCTATCATATGTCTGTTTCCGGCTTATTCTGCAAGCCAAATCCTTTGTTTTGTTTTATTTGTGGTATTCAAGTTGCTTCGAAGTCAAATGTTGAATCCATACCTTTCATAAACGGTGTTCTCATATTGCTATATGAATACTTATCCTTCTTGATCATCGAGGTTGTCATGTTAATTCTTTGCCTACCGGCGTGCTTCTCTTCAAGTGGATCTGATCATTTCAACATCCCAAGATCAATTCTAAGTTTTCTAAACGGTATTCATTCCATTTGCCGCAAGTTATCTTTGTTTACCCGCCCTCCCATCCCTTTTTCTTCAAGGACTCAGAGATATCAAGTCAACTATCCATTTTATCGTGTGAAGTCACTTCAATTTTTTTTTCAATCAATGTTCTTACCTGATGATTATCATGAAGTTGGCCAGGAGTTTCAGGTTCATCATCCTCCGTTTTATTTTCTTCTCCCGGGGATCCAATTCAAGATTTCAGTGTTGATCATATTCTTTTCCTCGTGTCAAATGCTTTCTCATGCCGGTGCACCTCTTAATATTTCACTTCTCGCTATTCATTTGTTCTGGAGTGCTGAAGATATCTCACAAGACTTGTGTTTCCATTCTCAATCCGTTCAAATTATTTCGAGGTTGCTATATCATTCAGGAAATTTAATTCAACCGGTGCAATCCCCCTTTTCAATCAATCATTCAACGGTGTTTCCTTTTGAGTGGGCCCTAACCCACAGGTCTTTTCCCAGGATCTTACCTGACTCTTCTAATTATCAGGAGCGATTCTAAAATTCATTTCCAAGTTTGACGTAAGAATGAATTTTCATCAGTCACATGCCTTCTCCAAGGTCGTTTTCAAATTCTTTTCATCTTTGGCTCAACCTTTTTTTTCTTTTAATCCTTCCCGAGTGTCTCAACAATTCATGGTGGTGTTTCTCATCGTCATTCTCGAATTTTGAAGACCGAAGAAGAGTTCCTCTTAAATCCTTACCCGTTCTTCCAGAGATTCATGGTTCTAGCTTCATGCCATCCTCATAACTGTTTTTGATTGTGACAATTCTTTTCTTACCGTCCGGAGCATTTCATGAGTTGTTTCCATTTCTTTCCTCCGAAGGCCATCATGTCATAATTCTTCATTCTCAGCATGTAGCTATCGTTCTCCAAATCTTACCAGTGCATCGTTCAAATAGCCTCTAATCAATTCACGATCTCTTCGTTCTCATGTATCTAAATCCCCTCAAGTTTCTTTATTCGTTTTCCAACTCTTCCTGGTGAATTGTGCCTTTGCTACTTTCATTTTCAATTCTGATGGTGGTTCGTTCAGGATTTCACTTCCTTCGTTATCATATCAATTCATTCGTTGTTTCCAAATCCCACTGGTGGTTCCATCTATAAATTCTCAAGTTTATGCTATATCTCTCTTAATCCTTTCTACGAGAATAAGTAGTATGCCAAATCCGTTGCTTTTCATCAATTTAGATTGTTGAAGGATACGCATAATGTAATTCTTATTATTGTTTCATCCAAGGGATCTAGTTTCTTCTTTCCAGAGTTGTTCATCATGTCACATTTCCCTATTCGACATGTTTCATCTTTTCTTTTCCGGAGTTCCAAGTTTTCTGCATTATCTCGTCGCAAAGCTTCATCTAAATCATCGCAAGGCTTCACCTTGTGTTTTGAACTTCTCTTTCTTTTTATCATCCTTTTTTACCGGAGTTCTTCATGGAGGCTCTACATGGTGGTTCATCAAGGATTCTTTTCATTCTTCAATTGTTCTTCAAGATTCCTCTCGAAGTTATGACCCGCCAAGCTATACTCTAAAATAAACATGGTGCCCAACACATGTTTTCTTTTTAGGAGTTCAAGCATTCTTCATCTTGCATCCGAAGTGCAATTCTTCCTACCTTATCTTTTGAGGCGGCGTTATGTCATTCTTGATAATTTTCCTTCGTGTTTCATGATTCACAAGTTTTCAAGATTGACATATTTAAATCCATCATTTTCTGTTCGTTCAAGAGATCTTTTCAACCAATCAATCTTTTGTTGGACTTATATTGGGTTATATCTCACCTACAGCCTTCCCTAAGGAATGTAGCTATTTGTGGTGCTTATCAACGATCCAATTTTCTCCTTCTCATCTTAGTGAAGAAGTTTTTCATCGCTCCGTTGATCTCAAGCAAGCAGTTGTTTCAGTTAGTGGCCGGTTGGTTCCTCATAGTTTTGAGATGTTTTTCATAAGCCCACTACAAGCTTATTCGTTTCGTTGTTGGTTTTCCAACAACCCCGTTATAACCTTCTTGGAAGGGTGCTTTCCAAGCTTATTTGTGGCAGAAGTTGGCATTTCCTTATCCATTCTGTTATTCCAATGATCTATCTTCTATTCTTTATTCCGGAGGCTTTGTGAGGTTGCTCTCCTTGACCCATCATCTCGTTTTGTCAAGATCATGTTATTTTCTTGCTTATCCATTTAACCGGAGTGTTGTGTTCTCATTCAAGTTCTTTCATCTTATCAAGTTTTGCCTCTCTTTTCAACCTGAGTGTTGTCTGAAATCCTTCTTACCCATTGTGCCATTCTTTCAATAGTTCCATAGGCAGTGTGTTATTGATTTCATCAAGTATCATCCCATCTTCTCAAGTTCATGTTCTATTCCTTCCATGTTCAACCGGAGTGCTGCCCGAATTATTCCTCTCTCATCTTGTTTTAACCGGAGTGGTTTCGAATTCTATCTTGTCCATTAAACTCTGGATTCATGTCTTTGCAGCCTTCAAGTTCTCGTAATGTTCCTTGTTTCAATTTTCTACCGCAGTGCTCTCAATACTCTGTTATGTTCTTTCTTTTAACTTTTCAACCTCTCAAGGTTCTTTAGTTTCACTCATTGGTCAAAGAAGCAACTTAGTTTTACCTCTTCTCTTCCTCTTCCGTTTCTCTTCGGTGCCATCCTAGACCTCGGGACGACATCCTCTTGTAGTGGTGGAGTGTTTTAACACCCCGGATATAACCTTCCATATTTGTAACTCCAACTCTTGCCATTTCCGGCTATGCGATATATTATTTTCTCCGTGGTTGGGTTTTGCCTTTGTTCTGCATTTTGTTCATGTCATACATCTCATCTCATAGCATCATGCGCATTGCATCTGCATGTTTTCATAAAGTTTGCATCTGTTCGTAGTTGCCGCATTTCTGCCTTGCCTTCGTTATCCCTGAGACCAACCGTGTTTTCGATTTCCCTCTTGCCTGACTGTTTGACCCTCTCTACACTTTACTCAGACCCCTTGCACGTATCCGAAAGTTGTCCCGAACCCGACCCGCTCAGTCATCACCGTTGGATTCGAATCATCCCCAAACATCTATAAAACATCTCTGTTTTTCTTATTTGGACTCCCTACCTATTTTTACTCGACCGTCTGATTTAACCGGAGGGTCCAAATCTACCCTAAACCATCCCCATTCCCTATATATAAGCTACCTCATTCCAAATCGGGTCAAACCCTAGATCCTAGCCCTCTTGTCCCATCCTTCCCGATCGCCGCCGCCACCACCCACCTACCTTTCTTCCTCGGGATCCCCTCATTCCTCCCCGATCCAATCCCACCAATCAGACTCCACCCGAGGCCTCCCCTCGATCCAACTCGTCCTCGCTCTCCTCGTCGACCAGAGAGACGAGCTCCTCCCGAGACCAGCCCCTGCTCGACCCTCACCGTCTCAGATGAGCGCCACCCTGGCTCCCTTCTCTCCTTCCTCTGGTACCCTCGGACTCATCTGTCTCTCTTGTTCTAGACAGGAGAGAAACCATGGCCGTCCGTCTATGGAGATGAGCCGTGCCATTCTGGTAACCTGCGACCTCGGGTCGCCTCCATGTCGAGCTGCCAGCAGCCATCCCCGTCATTCCCGCATCGGATTCCCCCGTCCCGCAGGTCAGCGGCCTTCTCACTGCCCTTCCTCCTTCTCGTGCTCCCCCTTCTCTCATTTCCTCTCTCTCTCTTCTCTATACCAAGGAGCCGCTCGAGCTCTGCTGTGCTGCCGCACCTTCGTCGATCCGGCACGGACCGGCCGTCCCAAGCCCGGATCCGCCCGTCCGCTTCGTCCCTGTCCCGCCGGACCCTCGCCGTCGCTGGAGTCCCTCGCCAAGTCCCTCGTCCTCCTCTGCTTCGAGCAGGAGGACAAGACTGGCCCTATCCGCCTTTTTCATTCGTCAGGCGCTCAAGCATGAGCTCGCCCGCGCGCCGTCGTCCATGTTGCCGCGCCTCCCCTCCGGAGGCCACCTAGACCGCCTCCTCTGCATCACGGTCACGTCGCCCTCGTAGTTGCCTCGCTCCTCTGCTTCCAGCATCGCCCGCGCCCGCTTCAGTGCA